>NC_133375.1:35307583-35537721 GCF_049309525.1 Garra rufa | reverse complement strand
AGGAGCGCCGCCCATGACGGTGAGAGAGAAGACTCGATTGGATAAATTCAAGCAGCTCCTTTCCAGTCCCAACACAGACCTGGGTAAAGTCTTAAAACACACAATTAGACATTTGTGCTTACATTAAAAGAAAAACAAGGGATAAAGCAGGATTACAAAAGTGGCCACTCGTGGGTTACTTGTATAAGATATTAAAACCCATCCATCAGGGACCATCTCAAAACGGAAAGCCGCTAAACCCTCACATGTGTTCACGCCTCGTTCTCTCGCCTGTTTTTCCACCTCTAGCTGAATGTCTCTGCCAGGTGAGACAGTGTGGGATGGCAGAATGGATGAAAACCGTCCATGATGTTATCCTAGTCTTCCTGAGTTCACGCTGAGAGGCCCTTCTGTTCTCCCCACGTCCTCCAACCAATCGTCTCTTCGAGTGCACCTGCGAGCTGGCGGAACCAAAACAAGTTCTGCGTGTGCCTTCGCTCATTTGTGCCGCTGATGCTATAATGATGCTATCAAAGAGACTCGCTCTTCTTTGCTTTATAACTAAGTTTCAGCCTCCGCAGGCTCGGAGCTATCTGAGCGACAGGCGGAAATCACGGGGGAATGAGAACCATCAGTCATTGGAGGGGAAAATAATGCTTATGCACTTCTTTCACAGCGTCTTATGAAAAATGTGCTTGTGATATAGTTGGAGGGGCTTCCCTGCACACTATTCGGAGTTCATAATAGCTTCTGAGATCTTTCATCATTCTGCTATCATGTGACGGTTGGCAGGTGTCCAATACCATTAGTATTTCAGGAGCGCTTGGGTATCGCTTTCGTGTTTGTTCTAACTCAAAAACGACCCAGGAGCGATCTCGCCAGATGTTTCTCAGCAAGCCTTTAAGTTTTCATAGGCGTTGTGAAAAGCCGGTTTTACATTCGCTGATCGCGATGACCCGGAGGGCTTGGCGGGAGTTTGCAGAAACTATCCTTAAAAAGTGGTTTAGGCTTCAGCACCTGGACAGATCGATGATGTCTGGTCTAATGGCTTCCACCTGCAACGTACTGTTTACTTCATAACACTGACAAAATAAGTGATTGAGAGTGGTTAAAATTCACTATGATTCATCTGGTTGTCATGACAACAGTCATCTTTGCTCTTTATCGCAAGACTCGAAAGTACAATACAATAGACTTTTATTTCTTTTGTAGTGGTTATGGCAAAAGCAGGAATCATAATTACGATCACTCGCGGTTTAGCATGTAACTCGTCCTGTTTTGTTTACTGATACTTTGTGTGTTAAGGAGACATCTGCTTTTCTAAGTGATTGGAGCCTTGGGGCTATTTCGACTTGGTGCTGGAATGAAACCGCCTAGCAACCACACAGAATGCCCTGGCAACCGTCTAGGAACAAGTATCATAGCGAGGGAGGAGAACTTTTCTGAAGAAAATCAAATCGTAATTTAAAAAAGAACAATTACCATACTTCATTGTGGATTTGCTAATTAGTTGGAAAGTAGTTTTTCTTTGTGACATTTTAATTATCTGTTTTCATTTGTTTGAAGTATTTCAATTCAGTAGCTCCTAAATCTCTCAAGTAAAGCGGTGGTGTTTTGAAACGGGGAGGCAAAGTCCTCACATTTTTTTTTTAATTAAATGCAAATTCATGTTCCAGTCACATTTTCTTGGTTAAATAAACACTATTTACACTCTCAGAATAAAAATCTATATTGTATTTTCACATTAACATTGTAATTAATAAGCTATTCTATTTATTAAAACCCAAGTATAAATCTCATCACTTTAGTTAGTTAGCATTTTACATTTATTCCAAAATAATAACTCAAAGCAGTAACAACTTAAAGGAGACCTATTATTATATTTATTATATAATTTTTAAAATGCCTATTTTTATTGGAAGCAGAAACACAAATTAAAACTCAGAGTAAGGGTTTAAACTTTTATTTTGAAATCGCGATGAACAACTAGCATATTGAGAAAGATATTGATGTATTCTCCTGTGTTTGCATAGGTTTATAAATGATTTACCTTATAAATCTGCTGAAATTGTTTTCCCAGATGAACATTATAATACATTAAACATTGTGAATACTAAACTTAAAAACTAAGTTCTCTTTCATGTCTTATTGCACTTAAAGCGATGGTTCGGAGTAGATTTGACTACATTGCTATGCACTCCGAAGCCCATCTAAATGCCCCATCCGAAGTTTTTTTTTTTTTTTTTACCTTAGTCGAACATTGACAGAGATATTCGAGCTTGTCGAATGGCTTGCTACAGCCGTACATGGTACATGTGATGCATCTCGTAAATTGCACCACTAAACGTGCAAGTAATCTTACCAAACTTCTACAGTAGTGTAAATAGGTATGTACTCACAAAACGCTGCATTGGAAAATTTGTTAGTCCACCATGATTGTATTAAAAACAACTTTTTCCCGATCCCTACTAGTCTCAAAAACTACAAATGGCGACTTTCCTGGTTTGGAAAAAGCACGTAAAAGTCCACCTACTACGTCTGTGTACATGTCAACGTAGCAGGTGGACTTTTACGTGCTTTTCCCAAACTAGTAGGGATCGGGTAACAGTTGTTTTTAATACACTCATGGTGGACTTAGAAATTTTCTGTTGAATAGTTTTACTTAAAGGCATAGAAATCACTTGTTTTTCTAATGTCATGTTTTGTAATATTTGCGTTGTTTAATTTTTGTACTATGAATTTTTATCTCATCCGACTTATTGAGGAGACAACGCCTAGCTTGTCCCCTGGTAGACAAGCATAAGGAACTGCCAAAACCATTTTCTTAATCAGTATTTGTATCTTTTTTCTAGTCAAACATACTTAAAACAATATAATTCTCTTGAGAAGCAAAACTTAATTCATAATGTATTAATAGACATATAAATTATTAAACTCCTGCTTGATAACATGTCTTGAATTAAGTTAATTTTTCTTACCCATTGGCAAATATTTTCTCTTCTTTTAAGCATAAATCTATCACAATTTAAGATTTATACTTCAAATAAAAAACAGCCATAAGATAAGAAATGTAAACTAATTTCAGGATATTTTCTCTGAAAACAAGTCTTAATATCTTAGTTTTCCTTTAAGTAAATGTATCTTGTTGTAAGCATGTTTTGATAATTTATTTGAATACAAATCAAATACTGATTAAGAAAATGATTGCTGTGGTGCATTAGGAGAAAAACAGAATTGTGAAATGATGAAAACCAAGTTCGAACTTGCATTGTTCACATAGGCACCATAGAAAAACATAATATCAGGCCACAACAGATGCTTTTAATTTGTTGGCCTAAATGTGCTCTTCAAACATCATGCTGACATCCCAAGCCATTGCTCCGTCACCTGTGAATCTTGAACTTCACAGCCATTACTTTTAAAATCAATGTGCAGTTATGGCTTGCTGTCTTATTGGAGTTACCATAATTCAAAGTGGCATGGTTGTGAAAACTCTGAATGTGTTTGCTAATTAAAAATAATTGTTTATTGATTATGTTGATTGAACTATAAGTTAGAGTGTCACCGGTCCTGTGAAGGCTGACGACTGTTGATTTAATGCATGATTTTCTTTCACAGCATATGAACAAACTCTTAATGCATGTTTTAACTGTTGATTAAGGTTGTGTTCTGTTGCTTGGTCCATATACTTTAATTCCAGCCCTCTCCTCTTGAGTATTAAAAGCAGCTGTTCACTTCTGTAGCTGTGACACAACACAGCAATTGTGCTGTTGAAGTATTTGTCATTTTAGATTAACTTTGCACTGTTTTGTTCACACAGAGGAGTTACGGAAGCATAGCTGGTCGGGAATCCCTCGTGAGGTTCGGCCAATCACCTGGAGACTCTTATCGGTAAGTGTTTACCAGTACGGTTTATTTAATTTCCCATCTTGGCATTTTATTTAAACAAACAGCAGTGAGACGACAAGAAAAGATGTGGAAAAGAACTGTATGTGATATGTATTTGAACCAGTTTTAATGCCTTCCAATACTGTCTATAATATTATTATTATTATTAATAATTAGGGCCGGGACTCGATTAAAAAAATTAATCTAATTAATTAGAGGCTTTGTAATTAATTAATCGAAATTAATCGCATTTTAATCGCATATAAATATTTGACCTGAGAACAGTGAGGAGTAAGTTTTTTTTCATATGGATTTTTAATTATACCATTGAATGACTGAATACATAAGCTTAAGCAACAAAATATATATTTTTTTTGTTCAACCAAGTCCAACAGACCAGTGCAATATTGCCATTAAGTGTAGCAATAGGCTCGATGTCCTGCGGTGAGATGCGAATTCCTTGTTGCATAGCTTGCACACAAACATGCTCTTATCGACGCTTTCATCCATTCGTTTTTTATAACAAAATTTCCCATCCACAGGGCCAACCAAAGCGGTCTCATCAGCTTCTTTGCCCATGTTCACTGTGGTTTGTTTTTGTCTGAACGCTAGTTGGTGCTCCAGTATAATCGGTCCGCCGAAACTTATCCAGTGAGAAACGTTCCGCAGTGAAAAAATAAGTGCGATTAAAATGCGTTAAAAAAAATTAACGCGTTATTTTTGTGTAATTAATTAATCTAAATTAACGCGTTAAAGTCCCGGCCCTATTAATAATATATCTTAAAGGGATAGTTCACCTAAAAATGCAAAATTCTGCCATTAATTACTCACCCTCATGCTGTTCCAAACCTGTAAGACCTTCGTTCATCTTAGAAACACAAATAAAGATATTTTTATGAAGTCCGAGAGCTTTCTGACCTTGCATAGACAGCAATGCAACTGACACATTTAAATCCCAGAAAGGTAGTATAGACATCGTTAAAATAGTGACATCAGTGGTTCAACCGTAATGTTATGAAGCTACAAGAATACTTTTTGTTTGCAAAGAACGAGAATTCATAAAATGCATTATTGATTATAGTTTTCTATTATTTATTATAGTTTTTAAAGGCTGCATGATATAAAAAACAATAATAAAGCATAGTGCTATTGTGAATTCACAAATGCTATGATCCAATTAAATAAGTATATGTGATGCAGGTTTAATATATGTGCTTAAATGATTTACTTGCGTGTAGGTTACATACGTGCGTCTCAGAGCGACTGTTCACAGTAAATGCTGCTCCACACAAACTGTTATCATTTACATGTGTGAAGTGTCTTAAACTTCATCTCTGCACATTGTTGTGAGTTTGGGTTTATTATAATGTTCATCTGTGAATGCAACGTGCATCATTTCATTAGATTTGTAAGGTAAATCATTTCTAAACCTACGCAAACACAGGAGAATATATTAGTATCTTTCTCAATATGCTAACTGTTCATCGCGATTTCAAAATAAGTTTAAACCCTCACTCTGAGTTTTGATGTCCGCATATTTAAGAAATGACAGTGGCTGTAGCATTTCTGTTATGAAGAAATGGACAAATATTAAAGATTAAGTGGACATTTGACTTAAATGTTGTTTAGTCAATATTAAAGCAGTAGTTCACTTCCAAAACACAAATTTACAGATGTACTCACCCCCTTGTCATCCAAGATGTTCAGGTCTTTCTTTCTTCAGTCGTGAAGTCATAAGAAATTAGGCTATGTTTTTTGAAGAAAATATTTCAGGATTTCTCTCCATATAGTAAAGCGTAAAAACAATTGTGAGGCCGTTGGCACCCTCTGCAGTCATTTGTTAGAAAGCAAAATGTACGTTAGCCCTATTGTTCATAATACATTGTTTTAATAGCTTTGTTCAATAAAACCATATGATGACTCACTTTTGATACTTTATTTGGACAAATTATTACTGCCTCATTGCTATTATATATGTTTTTTTAAGTTATTTAAAAAGCTATTGTTTACTTAGGTCTATATTTTTTTATTACTACAAAAAATAAATTATAATTATTCGATTATTTAAATAATTGTCAGAATAACCAACCGATTACTCGATTATTTTGGTAATCGGTCAGTTATTCTGACGATACATTCTACATCAGAGTGTGAGAATCTGTTGAATAAAGCCTTTTATTTTTTTTTTATTTGTGCACAAAAAGTATTCTTGTAGCTTTATAACATTACGGTTGAACCACAGATGTCACATGGACAATTTTAATGATGTCTTCTACATTTCTGGGCCTTAAATGTGTCAGTTGCTTTGCTGTCTATGCAGGGTCAGAAAGCTCTTGAATTTTATCAAAAATATCTTAATTTGTGTTCTGGAGATGAAAGAAGGTCTTACAGGTTTGAAACGACATGATGGTGAGTAATTAATGACAAATGATTTTCATTTTTGGGTGAACTTTTTTTTAAATGCAGCCAAATGATCATTCAGTTGAAAGAATAATAGAAAGCACTGTAATAAACAATCATTTATCAAGGAAAAGTCTTTTTTTTTTTGTATTTACTGTAAGCCAGCATCGCACACTTGCAAGCATTTTAGTTCTTCATAGGGTGCACAGTCATTTTCTATGCTTTTCAGAGGGTATAAAACTTCCACGCCACTTTCAGTTTAATGTGCCTTATTGATTTGTTTTGCAATATTGGTCTTGCTGAGCACTTAATGTCAGCAGAATTGTGACTGTCACCATAGGAGGGCTAGAGCGGGCCGCTGTGCTGTGGCTGTATGTGTGCGGATGTTCGGAGAATGCTTTACAAGCCTCATTTGAGTTTCTGGCGCATGCTTACACAGTCAATAACACACACCTCTGGGCAAAGCTGTACAAGCAAATCCCCACCCCGGCCCAGCTCCTCCAAGTATTTACTGCTTCATGCAATGTTTGCTGGGGGATTAAAGGGAATAATTCCATATGTATAAAGTTACAGAGGAAGACGCGTGCCGAACGAATGCTAATGTGCCAAAAACAAGCATTTGGTCTCTGCTTTTCATGTTCAAATTGCAACTGTAAAGAGCAACTCTTGCGTTTTGTTTTTGTTGGTCCACATCACGTTCATGTTTCCAACTTCGATCCTTGATTTACTGAATGCAAACCTTGCCAAGACCTTCTCGGATTCGCTTTGGAAAGCTGTTTTAAGATCATTTAGATTTTCAGCATCACATTTAATAGCCGTTATTAAAGTTTTGAAGGGCCGATGATGGTGCGAATCCAAACGAGCAGAGTTTGTGCACTTATTATTCGCCTGAAGCAACAGACGTGAGCTGCAGTCAGATTCTGAATGTACGTTATCATTTATGTGTTTGAGCGCTCTGCAACTCTGTGTGTGCTCATTAAAACAAGAGTCGAGAAACAATGGGAGGGGAAGGCACTTTTAAAAACACCATTTTGTGAAACATGATGGAGAGTCATGACAACCATCTAACTGACAGTTCCACGCCTCCACGTCTGCTCTACAAATAACCTGCACTTGTTGTTTGCTCTTTAGGGAATCATCTGCAGCTACTAAGTATGTACTAGCACTGTTGCATCCGGCCTGTGTGTTAGTATAGTAGCTTCTACAAGAGTTGTGGATTTTTTTTTTTTTTTTTACTTTGAGATCTGAGGTGTGTGTTCTGTATTTTCAAGTGTGTTTCTTAGTGTTTTCATCGCTATTATAATTGCTCATACTGTTTTTCATACTATACTAGAATTGAAGCAATTACTCTATGAAGTCTGAATTGCAAAGTTTTCTCTGTGGACATATAAGTGTTGCCCTAATGGGCGAAAAACCCAGACTTAAATTAAAGGAGGAACCTTATCACAGGAGGAACATTATCACAGTTTCCACAAAAATATTAACCAGTGAAACTATTCAACGTTGACAATAATGAGAAATGTTTGTTGAGCAGCAAATATTTGAAGGATTATGTGACACTGAAGACTGGAGTAATGCAAAAAATTCAGCTTTGTCATCACAAGGATAGATCACTTTTTAAAATACATTAAACTAGAAAACAGTTCTTTTGAATTGTAATGATATTTCACAATATTATTATACAGTTGAAGTCAAAAGTTTACATACACCTTGTAGAATCAGCAAAATGTTAATTATTTTGCCAAAAAAAGAAAGATTATACAAAATGGATGTTATTTTTATTTAGCACTGACCTTGAATAAGATATTCACATAAAATATATTTTTACATATAGTCCACAAGAGATTATAATAGTTGAATTTCTAAAAATAACCCCGTTCAAAAGTTTACATACACTTAATTGTTAATACAGTGTTGTATGATCTACAGCTGTTGTTTTTTTTTTTTTCGTGATAGTTCATGATTGTTCATGAATCCCTTGTTTTGTCCTGAACAGTTAAACTGCCCGCTATTCTTCAGAAAAATTGTTCAGGTCCCACAAATTCTTTGGTTTTTCAGCATTTATTGTGTATTTGAACCCTTTCCAACAATGACTGTATGATTTTGAGATCCATCTTTTCACACCGAGGACGACTGAGGGACTCATATGCAACTATTACAGAAGGTTCAAACACTCGCTGATACTTCAGAAAGAAGCACGATGCATTAAGAGATGGGGGTGAAAACTTTTTGAACTTTTAAATTTCTTATTATTATCAAAACTTTTTGAAGATTGGGGTAAATTTAACTTATTTTGTCTTCTGCCCTTCTGTAGCTTCTGAAGGGCAGTACTAATTGGAAAAAATATGATATTTCTGCGAAATAAGAAAGATGTACACATCTTTTATCTTTTCAAAAGTTTTCACCCACTGCTCTTAATGCATTGTGTTTCCTTCTGGAGCATCAGTGAACGTTTGAACCTTCTGTAATAGTTGCATTTGAGTCCCTCAGTTGTCCTCAGTGTGAAAAGATGGATCTCAAAATCAAAAAAATGCTGAAAAACCAAAGAATTTGTGGGACCTGAAAGATTTTTCTGAAGTACAACTGTCACTAAACAAAAACAGAGCTGTGGATCATTCAGGTAACAACGCAGTATTAAGAATCAAGTGTATGTAAACTTTTGCACAGGGTCATTTTTATAAATTCGACTTATTTTCTCTGGTGGACTATATTTAATTGTCCTTTATGTAACATTTGTATGATCCCTCTTATTTGGTAAAATAATTAACATTTTGCAGATTCTGCAAGGTGTATGTAAATTTTGACTTCAACTGTATATGTTTGTATTGTATTTTGATCAAATAAGCATAAGAGACTTCTTACTGCCCACAAGATTAACTACCCAGAACATCCTAGCAAATGCCTAGCAATGCTTTAAAAACCATCCGACCACGTCTGAACCACCCTAGCATCTAAATGATAGTGCACTTTATTTTTCATTAAGGCACTTTGGTAGGAAAGCATTTGCTAAGAACTTTAATGAAATGCAACTTGTCTGATTTGCTTCTCTTATAGGAAGCCTTTTGAAATGTGTCATTTGCATGAGCAGTACAAAAATAACCCAGCAGCATAAAATCAGTCAGATCATATTCTGAAAGGAGTTTACTAAACATCTGATTTCACCACAATAAAGAAGGTCATCTCATTGAAATAATCCAATCTGTAGACTTAAAAAAGATTAAATACACAACTTATTTTTTTCTTTCACATACCGCTGATTTAATATCTTTAGTTTGCATTATTTATAGGTTATATTTTGGTTACAGGGCAAGATACACTTGGAAGACATGGAGAAAGTGGGTGTACAACAGTTTCTGAACGCTATTAAATTTGCATTTTCTTTCTTTCTATGTGCTTTCTCTCAGGGCTATCTTCCAGCCAATAGAGAACGAAGGGATCTGGTTCTCCAGAGGAAGAGGGAGGAGTATTTTGGCTTCATCGAGCAGTATTACCACTCCAGAACAGATGAGAATCACAGAGACACATACAGACAGGTAAAACACAACCCGGCCTGAGTCTGAGTATGTTCTCAATAGAAAAAGAGACAAGATCCTTCTACACAATTTCCTAGAGTAAGAGAGCACCTTCATCAGTCCACAAGTCTTGCTTACAAAGCAGGCTTGAGGAGTAAAAGAATACTTTAAACGGTGTTCCATAACTAAGATCCAAATATTTAACTCTTCCATTAGTACTGAAAATTAACGAGGGCTTGTGGCAAAAATGGCACCAAAATGAACAAAAATGCCCTGTAAATTCAAGAAAAAGAGGCCCCTTCACAATTAAACAATCTATTACGGCTGTCACGGTTAAAATTAAATGTGAAAATAAATTAAAAGTGTCCATTTGCGGAATTACATTTAGATTTACTCGCACTGCATCAGATTGCTTTTACCTTCTGTTTTAAGCCTTATAACCAATCAAACGTGTTTCTGTTGAACTTAGAAATGCATTGGCCAATTAGAGGCATTTAGAATAATCAGTGCTGAAAATGCCCGGGCTGTTGATGAGTGCGCACACTTGTGAATTCCCTCATCATAATGCAGATATGATGGAAATGAGAGATTACTTTTGTAGCTTCAGTGATTATAGCAGGAGTTTTGGCGTAACTTGGACCAACATTTGTCTGTGAAGCCAGAATGTGATGTGGCCAAAACGAAACAAGAACGTTTTATATTGTTTTCTCTATCAATATTAATAATCATTATTACTATATAAAGAGCAATAATCTACAATAATGACTTTTGTCATAATATTGCAGCCCTATAAGATCTTGTTTTTTTACATGTATTATTTAAAGGTGCCATAGAATGCATTGAGAGAATATTTTAAATTGTTCTCTAATATCTACACAGAAGGTATATGGCATATTAAAGGGCAAAAAATCTCCAGAAACGGTTTTACAGGTCCATTTACAACCCTGGGATTTGTCCCTAGAATGAAATGCTCTGTTATTGCCTTATTTGGAAGCTTCATGAATATTAATGAGCTCTGCTCTGATTGGCTGTTTCACAGAGCTGCTCATCTCTATAGCTGGCACATTGATAAAAATATATATTTAATTAGGAGCTCTAGACGCTTTGAATATGTGGTTTGTTGAATCTGCCGTTTTATTGTGTGCATTATTATATCTAATGGTGTCAGTTATTACAGACAGCATGTAAACAGGAAAAGCATTGTTTGTACTAATGGACAGCATGTCACACATGCCGTCCATAGACATTGTTGCAAGCAACCCGGAATATTTGTTTAAATATCATAATATGCAAACCTGCTGTCTGTTATGGCATGGAAACAGATAATGCGTGGGTGAATTTCAGTGGAAAAGGATCTCATAAGGTTGTTTGCAAGATTACAGAGAATTCCAAATATTATTTGTTGAATATGTTCATTCATGTAGTATTCATACATCCCCCAAAAACACATTTGATTTGTGTTTTGAGAACATGACCGTAAGCCTTTTTAATTTTACAGGGCTGCTTTAAGACAGACTGGTTGATTTGGAAAAACCTTGGAAAAAATTCCCGAAGTATAGGGTTTGTAAATCTCTTATGCTAACCAAGGTTGCATTTAATTGGTCAAAATACTGTTCAATTTTATTACAGTTTAAAGCAACTATTTTCTATTTCAGTATATTTAAAATGTAATTTATTCCTGTGATGCAAAGCTGAATTTTCAGCATCACATGATCCATCAGAAATCATTCTAATATGCTTATTTAGTCATCAAAAACATTTCAATAGAAAGTTCAAAAGGACAGCATTTATTTGATATGGAAATCTTTTGTAACATTATAAATGTCACTTTTGATCAATTTAATGCATCCTTGCTTATCTTTTAAACAGTTGTCTAGACTGTGACTTACCTACTGCTAATTACTTCTAATTTTTGATTTAGCAGACGCTTCAATCCATTAGAAACAGTCCCTCTAGAGCAACCTGAGGTTAAGTGTTTTACTCTGAGGAGCAATGATTAGAATTCACAGATCAATCCTTGTGGAGTTTCAACCAACAACCTTTAAACCTACAAGCCCAAGGGCCTTGTGTATAAAACTTGCATAAATTTCTATTCTATTCCTAGAGGATGAGTCTTCCATGAATCAAACTGATCTGATTCTCTAGTTCAAGTGACTCAGTGATACATTTGCAGAGGCTTATTATATGTGACCCTGGACCACAAAACCAGTCATAAGGGTAATTTTTTTGAAAGTTTAAAAGATTTGTACATCATCTGAAAGCTAAAGAAATAAGCTTTTTTTTTATTGATGCATGTATGGATAGAATAATATTTGGCTGAGATACAACCATTTGAAAATCTGGAATCTGAGGGTGCAAAAAAATCTAAATATTGAGAAAATCGCCTTTAAATTTGTCCAAATGAAGTTCTTAGCAATGCATATTACTAACCAAAATTTATGTTTTTAAATATTTACGGTAGGAAATTTACAAAATATCCTTATGGAACATGATCTTTACTTAATATCCTAATGATTTTTGGCATAAAAGAAAAATCTATAATTTTGACCCATACGGTGTGTTTTTGGCTATTGCTACAAATATACCCATGCTACTTAAGACTGGTTTTGTGGTCCAGGGTCATATATTATTTTTTTTATATCTGCCTGTTCACGTAGTGTTTATGCTTCCCCCAAAACACATCTGATTCATGTTTTGTGAACATGACCGTAAACAATTTAATTTTACAGGGCTTCTTTAACACAGACTGCTTGATTTGGAAAAACCCTGAAAAAAAAATCCCAAAGTATGGGGTTTGTAAATCTCTTATGTGCACCAAGGCTGTATTTAATTAGTCAGAATACTATGAAATATTATTACATTTTTAAAACAACTATTTTCTATTTTAGTATATTTTAATATGTAATTTATTCATGTGATGCAAAGCTGAATTTTCCTTTGATCCTTCGGAAATCATTCTAATGATTCTTATTTGGTCATCAAAAACATTTCTTTTAATTATCAATGTTGAAAACAGTTTCATAATGCATTTTTAGGTTTCTTTGAATAGAAAGTTTAAAAGGGCATCATTTTTGATATGGAAATCTTTTGTAACATAAATGTCACATTTGATCAATTTAATGCATACTTGCTTTTCTTTTAAACAGTTGTCTAGACTGTCACATATCTACTGCTAATTACTTCTCATTTTTGAATTAGCAGACGCTTCAATCAATTAGGAACAATCCCTCTGGAGCAACTTGAGGCTAATTGTTTTACTCTGAGGAAAAATGATTATAAATCACAGATCAATCCTTGTGGAGTTTGAACCAACAACTTTTAAACCTACAAACCCAGGGGCCTTGTGTATAATACTTGCATAGATTTCCACCTAGATGATGATTATTTGATATGTCAAATTATCTGATTCACTTGTTCAAGTGACTCAGTGATACATTTGCAGAGGCTTATTATATGTGACCCTGGACCACAAAACCAGTCATAAGGGTAAATTTTTTGAAAGTGAGATTTGTGCATCATCTGAAAGCTGAATAGATAAGCTTTTCATTGATGGATGGTTTGTTAGGATAGGCTGAGATACAACCATTTGAAAATCTGGAATCTGAAGGTGCAAAATATCTAAATATTGAGATAATCGCCTTTAAAGTTGTCCAAATGAAGTTCTTAGCAATGCATATTACTAATCTAAAAATTAAGTTTTGATATATTATGTTAGGAAATTTGCTAAATATCTTCATGGAACATGATTTTTTACTTAATATCATAATGATTTTTGGCTTAGAAGTAAAAAATGATAATTTTGATGCATACAATGTATTTTTGGCTATTGCTACCTGTGCTACCCGTAATATACCCGTGCTACCCGTAATATACCCGTGCTACTTAAGACCAGTGTTGGAGAAAGTTACTTTTAAGAGTAATGCATTACAATATTGAGTTAATCCCTAAAGAAGTAACTAATTATGTTACTTAGTTACTTTTATGCAAAGTAATGCGTTACGTTACTTTTGTGTTACTTTTTAAATCTGGGCAGGGCGTGCTTGTTTGTTTTTAATATAACAAGTTCTATTTTTGGCAAATGTAAAAGCATTTTTACACCCAAAGCCTCAGGCTTAGAGAACAGTAAATTCACGTCTGTACAGAAGAAAAAATGACAACTCTTCAGCAATAAAAAAAAAAAAAATGTTAGATTATCTTTTTGCTTATTAGTATGGATGAATTGGATCATCGAAGGTCGGCAGCAAAGACATCAGTTAATAAAATGGGATTAAATACATAAAGGATATTTGTATTATTTAACTTATTTAATTATTACAGGTTTGCATTGAATTTCACTGTTTTTATTAATTTTGAGGAATACTGTATCTGTTTTTAGTGAGTGAGATGAATTAATGCATGTTCACATTTATTCTAGAACATCTTACTCACAATTTGTCTCAACATGGGGACGGGAGAGCTTTTAATCAATAAATAGGGGGAAAAGTAACTCACATATTTTCTTGTCAATTAAAAAGTAATGCGTTACTTTACTAGTTATTTGGAAAAAGTAATATTATTACGTAACTTGTAATGTGTTACCCCTAACACTGCTTAAAGGAGTAGTTCACTTTCAGAACAAAAATGTACAGATAATGTACTCACCCCTTGTCATCCAAGATGTTCATGTCTTTCTTTCTCAGTTGTAAGGAAATTGTTTTTTTGAGGATTTCTCTCCATATAATGGACTTCTATGGTGCCCCCGAGTTTGAACTTCCAAAATGCAGCTTCAAATGGCTCTAAATGATCACAGCCGAGGAAGAAGGGTCTTATCTAGCAAAACGATCAGTTATTTTCTAAAAAAAATTTCAATTGATATACTTTTTAACCTCAAATGCTCGCTTTACTAGCTCTGTGTGTACCCTGTGTAGAGATTTAAAAGTTTATCAATTGTAAATGTTTTTAGAAAATAACGAGAAATAACGAGAATAATAGAATCGTTTCTCTAGATAAGACCCTTCTTCCTCGGCTGGGATCATTTAGAGCCCTTTAAAGCTGCATTTAAACTGCATTTTGGAAGTTCAAACTCGGGGGCACCATAGAAATCCATTATATGGAGAGAAATCCTGAAATGTTTTCCTCAAAAACAGAAAGACAGACATGAACATCTTGGATGAAAAGGGGGTGAGTACATTATCTGTCAATTTTTGTTCTGAAAGTGAACTACTCCTTTAAGACTGGTTTTGTGGTCCAGGGTCACATGAACTCAGAAGTCTTGTGATGTAGTGCACAAGATATCTGCATCATTTTTGAAACCTAAAAGTTTTCGATTTTTGATTTAAGGATGATTCTTGGGTGAACCACCCCTTTAACCACTAGGCTACACCAGACGCCACTCCGTTGAGGAATCTCATCATCTCTGCAGTGAGTCTGTCAAGGTTACACCTGCCTCTAGAAGGCTATAGTAGTAATACACCCAGATTTTGTCCTGCGTGTTATTAATGTGGAAAAAGGGGGCTGGGATCAATATTCTTATGGGCTGTAAAACTCAGGTTAATGGTGCAGGACTGGTAGTCGATTGCTATGCGCTGCCTTCTCTCCTCTCTTGTCCGGTTCCTCGGGGCTTGCTGGCTCCCGGCCCCTCATTTCGTCTACTGCAATACAAATCGGACACAGACCTTTAAAAGGATTTATATGGTCGTACAGAACCGTCGGACTGGCCCCTGGCTGTCTGGGCAGAAACACTAAATGACCTTTTAGTGTGGTCACAGTCTGAGAGGGCGAGGAATGGCGGTGAATACGAGCGAACCGCACTTCGGTGGCCTTCGAGTGACCTGCATTATTACAAAGCCGGTTCGTCAAACATATGATGGAAGTAGAAATAGAGAGGGGGTAGAAAATAAGAGAGAACCGGATGAAACAGAAGGGTCGCCACCTGTATGTGCGGCTGGACGCTGCGCTGTCCCCTTTCCAACTGAATTCATGCAGGTTTTGTGTGTGGCTTGTTACGCAACCAGATCGATAGCGTGTGCAGTTCGGGCCCTGGTGGTTTTCCTCCATTTACTGGAAGGGAAAAGGCACATGTAACTCAATTTAGTGCTCTTGGGCCATATTGATTTAATCTCTTACTTTTTTCTCCCTGTTCACCTGTTTTTCCTGACACGCTGATTTGGTAACTGGTTTGTGTTTGTGTGTGTGCACATTTGTGCTTACCTGTACGCACCTGTGTGTGTTTTTCCATAGATTCACATCGATATCCCGAGGACGAATCCTTTGATTCCTTTGTTCCAGCAGCCGTTGGTGCAGGAGGTAGGTGATCTTCTGAGGCACAAACACCTGAGACTCGTTGCTCAGCGCACCTGTGACAGACCCACAGACGTCATACAGACGTCTGATCTCACAGCAGGCACTACACACTTAATGTAATCACAAAGATAAGAGAGTGAATCAAACACACAATCATGTCCAGGTCACTTTCCACCTTGAAATCAAAAGGAAATAAAAAAGGCCATTTTTAGGACTATTTTATATGTATGACTTTTATTATATATTTTATTTTATTTTATTTTATTATTATTATTATTTTTTAATAATTTAATTATTTATTTTTAAATTAATAGTTTGTCACAAATAATCATTATTATTCATTTTTATTTTTTATTATATATTTAATATTGTTATTTTATTATAATTTTATTATTTATGTCAAGAATACTAAACTCTTTTCTTAAGTGAAATATTTCAAGAATATGTCTTGATCATATTTCATTGCAAAAAGAAAAACCTATTATATTTTA
Source organism: Garra rufa (assembly GCF_049309525.1). Classification (NCBI taxonomy): domain Eukaryota; kingdom Metazoa; phylum Chordata; class Actinopteri; order Cypriniformes; family Cyprinidae; genus Garra; species Garra rufa. The sequence continues at coordinate 35,521,169 of NC_133375.1, read as the reverse complement.
TATTTTAAATTATATTTCCTCAAAATGAATGCATAATGATATTTTGGACAAACAACTGTCACAATGCTAAAATAAAATAAAATAAAATAATAAAAAATAAAATAAAATAAAATAATAAAAAATAAAATAATAAAAAATAAAATTTGGGGCAAAATGTGCTCGTCTCTAAAAGCAAAAACTATAAATATAAAAAAAATATGTAAAACAAACATAGATCATGAATACTAAACTCTTTTCCTAAGTAAAATATTTCAAGAATATGTCTTGATCATATTTCATTGCAAAAAAAAAGACCTATTATATTTTACTTTTTTAAATGATATTTCCTCAAAAAAAATGAATGCATAATGGTAATGATAATTTGGGACAAAATGTGCTTGCCTTGCAAACAACTGTCACAATGCTAAAATAAAATTTATGTTTGTGCATTTAGGCAATGGTGTATTGTTATTTATGTCAGGTTTTTAAAAAAACATTACACTAATTAGAATCTACTGACTAAGAAAAATAGAAATAAAAGATCAAAACACTCTCATGCATAATGATAATGATAATTAGGGGCTAAAAGTGCTTGTCTCTAAAAGTGAAAGCTATGAATATAAACAAAAATATGTAAAAATGAAGACAGCTCAAAGATACTAAGCTCTTTTCTTAAGTGAATCTCATGAACTATTTCTAGAATATTTCTTACTCATATTTTATCACAAAGTTAAAAAAAAATTGTATTTTATATTTTAAATTATACTTCAAGCACCACTGAGAAAATTGGGGAACAAAATTTAGTTATGTTATGATAATTTGTGACAAAATGTGCTTGTCTTGCAAACAACTGTCACAATGCAAAAATAAAGTTATTTATTATTCTATGAATATTTTTTATAATCGTATTATTTATCATTTTAAATTATTATTTTTACTTTTTAAATTTTCATTTTTTTTTTTTTTACATTGTGAGAGTTGTTTGCAAGACAGGCATTCATTTTGAACTGAGGTTTTGTCCCCTATTTTTTTCTGTGGTGATTGAGGAAATATAATTTAAAATATGAAATATAATAATTTATCTTTCTTTTAACTTTTGGGGTGAAATATGTTCAAGAGGTATTTTAGAAATATTTCATGAGATCCACTGAAGAAAATAGCTTGGTATTCTTGATTAGTTTTCATTTGTACATATTTTTGTTTTTGCTTTGAGACAAGCACATTTTAGCCCGAATTATCATTGCTTATGCATGTGAGTGTTTTGAGTTTCCATTACCATTTTTATTTTTTTTTCTTAGTCAGTAGATTCCATTTAGTGGAGTATGTTTTTTTTTTTTTTTTTTTTTTTAATTTACATAAATTACAATACATTGCCGTAATTCAAAAAATGTAATTGTTGCAATACTTTTAAACAATGTATTTTAAGCACATTTTTCTTCTAGTTCTCATGTAAATAATAACTTGATGCAAAATATAATTGCTCGCTCTTTTAATTTGGCAAGACAAGCACATTTTGTCCCAAAGTATCATTACCACTATGCATTCATTTTGATGTTTTTCCCCCCTCCATTATTTCCCAGTGGTGATTGAGGAAATATAATTTAAAATATAATTGTGACCCTGGACCACAAAACCAGTCATAAGGTTAAATTTTACAAAACTGATATATATGCATCATATGAAAGCTCAATAAATAAGCTTTCTATTGATGTATAGTTTGTTAGGATAGGACAATATTTGGCCGAGATACATCTATTTGAAAATCTGGAATCTGAGGGTGCAAAAAAATCAAAATACTGAGAAAATCACCTTTAAAGTTGTCCAAATTAGGTTCTTAACAATGCATATTACTAATCAAAAATTACATTTTGATAGGTTTACAGTAGGAATTTTACAAAAAAATCTTAATGGAACATGATCTTTACTTAATTTTCTAATGATTTTTGACATAAAAGAAAAATCAATAATTTTGACCTATACAATGTATTTTTGGCTATTGCTACAAATAGACCCCAGCGACTTAAGACTGGTTTTGTGGTCCAGGGTCACAATTAGTCTTTCTTTTAACTTTGGGGTGAAATATGTTCAATACATATTCTTGAAATATTTCATGAGATGCACTTAAATAAAGATCTTCGTATTCTTGATTGATGTTCATTTTTGTTTATATTTATAGTTTTTGCTTTTAGAGACCACGTTTTGCCCCAAATTATCATTATCATTATGCATAAGAGTGTTTTGAGTTTCCATTTCCATTTTTCTTAGTCAGTAGATTCTAATTAGTGTAATATGTTTTTTTTTTTTTTTTTTACTGACATAAATGACAATACACCATTGCCTTAATTCAAAAAATGACATTGTTGCAATGACGTTTTAACATTTAAACGACTTTTAGGCACATTTTTCATCTAGTTCTCATGTAAATAAGAACTTTATGCAAAATATAAGTTGTTCTTTTATTTTGGCATAAAGTATGACCAGTATTTTATTCTATTTTACCTAATCAAATGTCATATAATTTTAACATAATTAATGTTTTATTGTTTTCAAATATTTGCACGTAAATGTACAAACTTATTTTATTTTATTTTCTTTTTGCATTGTGACAGTTTGCAAGACAAGCACATTTTGTCCAAAATTATCATAACCATTATGCATTCATTTTGAACTAAGTTTTTTTCCCCCTCAGTTTTCTCAATGGTGATTGAGGAAATGTAATTTAAAATCTAAAATATAATTTATTTATTTTTTTACTTTGCGATGAAATATGAGCAAGAAATATTCTAGCTGTGTGCTTAGGGTCATTGTCTTGTTGGAAGGTAAACCTTCGGCCCAGTCTGAGGTCCTGAGCACTCTGGAGAAGGTTTTCGTCCAGGATATTCCTGTACTTGGCCGCATTCATCTTTCCCTCGATTGCAACCAGTCGTCCTGTCCCTGCAGCTGAAAAACACCCCCACAGCATGATGCTGCCACCACCATGCTTCACTGTTGAGACTGTATTGGACAGGTGATGAGCAGTGCCTGGTTTTCTCCACACATACCGTTTAGAATTAAGGCCAAAAAGTTCTATCTTGGTCTCATCAGACCAGAGAATCTTATTTCTCACCATCTTGGAGTCCTTCAGGTGTTTTTTAGCAAACTCCATGCTGGCTTTCATGTGTCTTGCACTGAGGAGAGGCTTCCGTCGGGCCACTCTGCCATAAAGCCCCGACTGGTGGAGGGCTGCAGTGATGGTTGACTTTCTACAACTTTCTCCCATCTCCCAACTGCATCTCTGGAGCTCAGCCACAGTGATCTTTGGGTTCTTCTTTACCTCTCTCACCAAGGCTCTTCTCCACCGATAGCTCAGTTCTCCCCCCATAGCTCAGCTCTAGGAAGGGTTCTGGTCATCCCAAACGTCTTCCATTTAAGGATTATGGAGGCCACTGTGCTCTTAGCAACCGTAAGTGCAGTAGAAACTTTTTGTAACCTTGGCCAGATCTGTGCCTTGCTACAATTCTGTCTCTGAGCTCTTCAGGCAGTTCCTTTGACCTCATGATTCTCATTTGCTCTGACATGCACTGTGAGCTGTAAGGTCTTATATAGACAGGTGTGTGGCTTTCCTGATCAAGTCCAATCAGTATAATCAAACACAGCTGGACTCAAATGAAGGTGTAGAACCATCTCAAGGATGATCAGAAGAAATGGACAGCACCTTAGTTAAATATATGAGTGTCACAGCAAAGGGTCTGAATACTTAGGACCATTTGATATTTCAGTTTTTCTTTTTTAATAAATCTGCAAAAATGTCAACAATTCTGTTTTTCTGTCAATATGGGGTGCTGTGTGTACATTGAGGAAAAAAATGAACTTAAATGATTTCAGCAAATGGCGGCAATATAACAAAGAGTGAAACATTTAAGGGGGTCTGAATACTTTCCGTACCCACTGTATATATAATTATTTCACTTAAGAAAAGAATTTAGAGGTTAGTAAACATATTTTTGTTTATATTTATACTTTTTGCTTTTTGAGACGAGCACATTCTGCCCCAGATTTAATTTAATTTAATTTTATTTTATTTTTGCATTGTGACAGTTGTTTGCAAGGTAAGCACTTTTTGTCCCAAATTATTTTATTTTATTTTATTTTATATTATATATATATTTTTTTTTATTTTTAACTAGTGAAGCAGTTTAGTTTACCAGTGTTTAGCTCTTTCGGCTCAGTTTTTTTTCTCCTCGTCATATTTGTCAACAGCACCTTTAAATTAAAAAGCAATTATTGATCTGATGTATCACAAAAATCCACTTCACCACTGAATTTTTTTTGTAATTTCGCCGATGTTCTGAATAGATGTTGCCCACACACTTTAGCTTAACTGAGCTTTGTGTCATTGGATGCTTACCAGCAGGGGGTGCTGTGGTGTTTTTAACTTATAGAGGAGTGTGCAACATTGTAACCCAAAAACCACAAGGAATAGAGCACTTGAAATGCAGCTGCGCTTGGAAATACAAGCATCCGAATGAGTGAACCTGTTGGTCTGTCGAGAGTGAATTCAACTACATCAATTACCAAAAGTCTGCACAACAATCAAAGTTGTTATGAGAAATGAATCATTTTTGCTCCTCAGTAAGAGGGATTGTCTTGTTTTTCAGGTGTTTGAGCGGATTCTGTTCATCTGGGCCATCCGTCACCCTGCTAGTGGATACGTGCAGGGCATTAATGACCTGGTCACTCCCTTTTTTGTGGTCTTCCTCTCTGAATTCGTTGGTAAGTGTCTAATAACCTTCCACATGGATCAGCGGGTCCGCTTGACTGATTTTTCACCTTTCTGAATATGTCCTTTTGGTGGAGCACATCAGTTGTTTGCTCTGCTAATAGCACATTGACGTGTGTGATATGCCAAAGAGTCAGAGAGATGCAGACAGGTCCATATCTGACAGATGATGCTGGAAAATGGTTGTGTAAATGTAAACAAACTGACAATATCCTGTGAAAATGTCAGACACAAAAATACAGAATATCAATTATCTTCCAAAGAAACTCTGAAAGATAGACAGCGAGAGAGTGGGAGACAAATGGTGAAAGAGGGAGACAGATGGAAAGAGTGACAGACAGAAACAAAGGGAGATGGGAAGAAGACGGACAGAGAGAGAGAGAGATGGAGAGATGGAGGAGACAGATGGAGAGAGCAGGAGACAGACTGAGAGAAAGAGATTGTTACATCATTGCTCTATCTATCATTCTATCGTTCTATCATATTGTTCTGTCTATCTTTGTCTCTTAATTTTCTATCTATCATTCTATCATACTATCGTTCTTCATTCTGTCATCTGTCTATCTATTGTTCTATCGTTTTCTTTTTATCTATCTGTCTTTCTATTGTTCTGTCTATCATTCTATCATTCTTTCATTCTAACGTTCTCGTTATCTATCTATCGTTCTATCTATCGTTTGATCTTTCTTTCGTTCTGTCATCTGTCTATTTTTCTGTCTTTCTTTCGTTCTATCATTGTCTATCTATCGTTCTTTCTTTCGTTCTGTCATCTGTCTATTGTTCTATCTTTCTATCTATCGTTCTATCATTCTGTTCTTTTTATCTACCGTTCTCTTTCTATCGTTCTGTCATCTGTCTATCATTCTTTCTTTCATTCTAACTTCATTCTAACTTCTTTCATTCTAACGTTCTGTCGTTCTATTTATGTATTGTACATGCTATCGTTCTATCTATCGTTCTGTTATTTTTATCTACCGTTCTATCTTTCTATCGTTCTGTCATCTTTCTATCTTTCTTTCTTTCATTCAAACGCTCTGTCGTTCTATTTATGTATTGTTATATGTATCAATCTATCATTCTGTCGTTTTGCTGTTCTATCAATCATTTGTTCTATCGTTTGTTCTATCATTTTATCGTTCTTTCTTTCATTCTGCCATCTGTCTAGTTATCATTCTATCTATTGTTTGTTCTGTCATTCTATCTATCGTTCTGTTCTACTTATCTACCGTTCTGTCGTTTTATCGATCTATCGTTCTGTTTTTTTATCTATCTATCTAACGTTCTATCTATCATTCTGTTCTTTTATCTATCGTTCTATCCATCTATCCGTCTATTATTCTGTCATATCATTATCATACCATTTAATCTACTTATCATTCTCTCTTTTCATCTTTCTAGCATTTTGTCATTATTGACATTGTTCTATCGTTCTATCATTCTATTAATTGTACTGTCACTCATTCTATCCATCTATCGCTCTGTCTGTCTATAGATAGATAGATAGATAGATAGATAGATAGATAGATAGGTCAAGGGAGAGATGAAGACAGACAAAGAGACACAGACAGGGAGGGAAATATACTCTCCAGCTCTCGTCCTCATTGCTATTCTCCCTCCACCCGGCAGCCTTCCCCTCCCTTCCTTATTTATTTCCTGTCCTCTCATGTGAAGGTTAATTACTTATGGATAGTTAAGGATTACAGAAGAACAATAGGAGGCTCATTGATCTCACCGGTGTGCCGCTGCTGCAATGTCACCAGTGCAAACACCGGGACATACCCACAGATTACCTGGATCACCAATCGATTTCTCTTTTTCTACCCTGTCTGTCTTTCTCTCCCTGGCTGTCTACCTCGCCCACTGCTCTCTCTGTCTTTTCCTCATCCCTCTGTTTCTCCACAAAGCTAATTTAGCGAAAAGCAGATTTTTCATACCAGCGCTTTCGTGTCATTCTGCAGGGCCCTTCTATCTCTAATTTGTTTGCGGGCCGTGTGAATATATGTATGTGTGTGCGTTTGGGATTCACCACGTGTGTGAGTGAGCGACTCAATGCCGCAGGTTGAATGAGCCGCATTGATCGGCTGGATTTAAGTGTTTACAGAGGCTTGCGAGGGTGCCGAGCACACGGTGGGGGGCTCGACCCGCCGATCGATACATCTGAACGAACTTCATGATCCCAACACGCTGCCAGCGGGAGATAAAAGAGCAGGGTTAGCGCCCTCCCTCTGACGCGGGTTTCACCCCCGTCGTTGAGGCCGCAGGGCGAACGCAGCCTCGAACGGCCTCGCCTGCTCTTATACGCTGCGTTTTGCCAACTTTCGCTGCGCTGTTTCTCTTGGCCAGCACGCCTCACTGGCTTTCTAGGGCTCCTCTGCGAGCTTTTTAACTTTCTGCTGAGACCGTCCTCCGAGAGAGACGGCGTAGGAGAGTATTGGTGCTTCGCATTTAGCTCAATATCAGCGAGTAGCGTTTTAAAGAGTAGCCGGCAGGAAGGAGAGTCACGGCGCCCTTCGGTTTAAAGTGTTGGTATTGATGCGCCGAAGAATTCGAAGTGGAGAGAGAGACGTGGCCGAGAGAGAGAGAGAGAATATTCTCAAAGGGTAAATCATCACATTTACCCTGACAGACAAAGAGGACAGCGGGGAAATCTCCTCTGTAAAGCATCAATGCCCTGTCTCCGTCTCTCAACTCTCGCTCACACACACACACACACACACACACACACACACACACATTGGTTTTTTATTACTGAAGAGGGTGTGTGATATTCTCACCTTATTATTTATTGCCTTCCTGGTTTTATGGACTGTTATTTGCGCCGTCGCGGTGCAGTTTTACTATTAGATGGATGGTCTGGGTGAGAACAGTTTGTGGTTTGGCGGCAGCGTTGTTGAGCAATAAGCAGCAAGAGGATAAAATCCCACAGCTTTTGTGGCTTGAAAATGTGAAAAAATTTAAATTATTCATACAATTGTTGTAATTTAGTATATTATAGTGTCTGTCACTGAATGATGTGAAAAATTAATCGGTAGCTTTTTTCCATTCAATTGGTGTATGGAGCTTTTTAAAAAGCTTTTTAAAAAGTTTGTAAAAAGCATCATAGAAGTAGTCCGTATGGCGTGTGCACTATATTTCAAGTCTTTTAACAGCTTTGTGAGGTTGAACTTTCAAAGTTATTAACTGAAAATCTTCTCATTTAGGGGTTGCGACTGGATCATTAAGTCACTGTGTTAAAGGATTAGTTCACTTGCAGAATAAGAATTTCCTGATAATTTGCTCACCCCTGTCATCCAAGATGTTCATGTCTTTCTTTCCTCAGTTGAAAAGGATTTTTCTCCATGTAGTGGACTTCAGTGGGTATCAACAGGTTAGAAGTCCAAATTGCCGTTTCAGTACAGCTTCAGATGGTTCTACACGATCCCAGCTGAGGAATGAGGGTCTTATCTAAAGACCCTTATTACAATTGCTTGTCTTGCACTAGCAAGTGTTATCATTTACATTTTATTACCACCAAAAAATTATCCAATTACTCGATTAATCATCAGATTAATCGACGATAACTCAATTATCAAAATAATCATTAGTGATGGCCCTAAACTCACAAAGTAAAAATGCAAAGAAAGTCAAATGCCCTTTACAAAAAAAGGCAAAACAACAATGTTGGTCGATTTTGAAGTTTTTCGCCCTACCCTACATAAATTATCCAATTACTCGAGATTAATCATCAGAATAATCTACCGATTACTCGATTACCAAAATAAAAGTTAATGACAGCCCTAAACTCTAAAAGCGAATTTGCAAAAAAAAAAAAAAAAAAAAGTCAAATGCCTTTTACAAAAAAAGGTAAAACAACAATGTTGGTCGATTTTGAAGTTGGAGGAGAAAATGGCATGGAGTTTTTTTTTGCCCAAACCAAATTATCCAATTACTCGATTAATCATCAAAATAATCTTATCAATCACCCGATTGCCAAAATAATCGTTAATGACAACCCTGAACTCTCAAAGCGAATGTGCAAAAAAAGTCAGGAGTGGAGTTTTCCGGCCTAGCCTAATTATCCAATTACTCGATTATTCATCAGAATAATCTACCGTTTACTTGATTACTAAAATAATCATTAGTGACAGCCCTAAACGTGCAGAGAAAGTCAAATGCCCTTTATAAAAAAATAAATAAATGTAAAACAACTATTTTGGGTGATTTTGAAATTAGAGGAGAAAATGGGATTGAGTTTTTCTCTCTCTCTAACTGCACACAACTTTTCCAACGTGATTACGTAATCTGTGAAGATGCACATCGCAAAGCTAGAGCAAGATGAGCATTTGTGCATTCGATATTTTAGTTTTGTGAACCAAATCAACTCATAGTGTTGAATCTGAGCAATAAGATGAAAGAGGGTAAAATCACTCATGCATCGCTTTTGTGACTTGAACATTTTCAACCAAAAACATGATTTATTAAACTCACATAGGGCTGTGATGATTCCTCGCTTAAATTTGAGTACTCAATTATAAAAAGAATCTATTCACAATAGCATTTTTATGATAAAGAAGTGGTAAAATATTAAAGCTTAATTAATTCATTCAATTATTCATTGGCAGACTCTGCAGGCATGTGATGTAATACATAATGTACATAATTATATTGTTTTATTACATTATGTATTTGAACTGTTTTATTTAATAAAACCATATGATTACTTTTGATATTTTATTTGAGCAAATCTTTATCTATTTGAACCGATTATTATTCCTCATTGCTATTAAAAGTTTATTTCAAGTCATTTTTAAGTTTATTGTTCACTTATGTCCTCTTATTACCACAAAAAATAACCAATTACTCAATTAATCATTAGAATAATTGACTAATTACCAAAATAATCATTAGTGACAGCTCTAATCTCAGAGTAATATCATTTATAAACTGTAGGCTGTTTATAGTTGCCAACAACATTACTCTTTGCTCAAATGCTCAATTCAAAAATAAATATTCTGTAATTTACTTACATCTATCATGCTGGTTGATTAACCCTCAAAATACTGAAAGTGGCGCATTCCACAGACAAGAATCTGTAAAAAGTATTATTAGACCATTTTCTAAGGATACATAGTTGATTAAAATCAGATTGCTATTTAATTAAATAAATATATGCACTGTGTGTTTAATACACACTTTTTTTGTTTATGTGTGTAGGTTGCATGCATCTCAGAGCGGCTGTGTACACAGTGAAAGCTGCTCCACACAAACGGTTATCATTTACATTTTATTACCACAAAAAATAACCCAATTACTCAATTAATCGCCAGAATAATCAACCGAATTACCAAAATAATCATTACTCACAGTACAGTTTATAAACTGTAGTCTGTTTATAGTTAAGCAACATGACTCTTTAAGGGAATTGCTCAATTCCAAAATGCATATTCTGTAATTTACTTACTCACATGTCAGTCCAAATCTGTATATCTTACTTCCTTCTGTGAAGAAGAATAAATCAGTCGCTGAATGAGTCGGTGAAGATTGAGTCAGTCGCTCTTTTCTGTACATTTGGCAACTGGAGCTTTTAAGTTTGAAAAAAGGCTCCATAAAAGCAGTCCATACAGCTTGTGCAATATATTCCAAGTCATTTGATAGCTTTGTGAGATTAAAATTCATGTTATTCAATGAAAATCTTTTCCTCCAGTGGTTGCGACCGGATCATTAAATTATTGGGTTGAGCACAAGAGCCAGATTGCTCTGAATTTGTGATGAGAGAATGACTCACTCAAACCAGTTTTGTGAACTGAATCAACCGATTCATCAATCTAATTGCTTGCGAATCAGACATGGCTACTTCTCCTAATGAACATGCCAAGTAGAGCTAGGGCGAATGCCAAGATTCAGTTCATTATCATGGTCTATTTGTCAAACAAAAATGTTATATGGCTTGAAAGATTTTAAATAAAGTGCATGAGTCATATTAACATCATTTTTTGAAGCTTGAACGCTCCAGTCCCTCTTTAACGTAGCAACCAGTTCAACTCAAATTACTGTTGTTGTTTTCCACTGAAGAACCAAAGTTGTACGAGTTTGGAATGAGAAAAATCATGTTTTTTGGTGAACTATTCCTTTCATAAAGAATTCAATTGATGTGCGGTCACCAGGTGTGCGCCTGTCGGCATATTTTATAAACGGCTTTGAACATGGCTCATCCAATCCGCTTTAAGAGTCTGAGCTCTATAATACGGATCATTTAATGCTCAATCTAAGACACTGAGGAGCGACCTGAATGAGTAGTGATTTGTTTCACGACTAGCAGACTTGACTCATGATTATTGAAAGATCTCTCGTGTCGCTCATAGTCGCGCAAGGCACAATAACCTCCTTTTTCTCCACGGGGTCAGAGAACAGGGTGGCAAAGCCTCTCTTTGTGCCACAAACAGGATTTCTCCTGCATTCTGTAAAGCCGCTTTATGCAGCAGCTCTGTGTGTGTGTGTGTGTGTCCGAAGCTTTGGAGTGATGTGGAAATGTGGAGAGCTAAATGGATCAGGAATCTCTCCAGTGCTGTGGCCAGTGACATATGGCCCGGCCCATGACCGGCAGGGCACTGCATGCTTCATTTGTGGTCAAAGAGGGCTATTTACTTTGCTTTTCCAGCTTTTTTCCCCCTGCCAGCTCTTTCCTGTCGTTCTCCATCCGTCTTTTTTTACTTGAATCCCATCCGGGCTCTCACTCGGCCCCACATCAGCTGTTCTTCCTGCTGCAATGCAGAGGTTTACTGACAGTTTGTTCAGAGTTTGAGCGGAGAGGTTTTTGCCGGTTTTTACCTGCTACCAGGCTGGTTTCACATTTGTGGGCTACATTTATTAAATACAAATTCCTGTGTAAATTGTTTGTAAAACCAATCTTATGTGAATTGATTCATTTAAGGCTTCAATTTTTAACGGCATATTTTTGTCACAAATAATATATTTGATTTTTATAAGAATAATTAGTTTCTAATATATATTCAAGGTGTTTTTTTATATTAAAACAGGTTGCAACAATTTATTTTTAATTTGCTTCCTCATCTTTGTTATCCAGCAAAATAATGTTGTCTTGGTGACATTTTAATTGGCTAAATATTCAACAGCAATGTTTATCACAGAAAACCAAATGCATAAGTTTGCAAGACATAAAAATGTGTGCATGATCAACAGATATAAAAGGTAGTTAGTAGGGATGTAACAATATTATCAATATTGTGGTATCGTTGTGACATGACGATATGAAACCATATAGGTCTTCTGGATAAAAAGTGTTGATTTAATTTTTTTTTTTAATAACATAATATTTTTGTTGTGTTTTGGGCCATGATGCAATTTATTTTACAGTGCAGTTATTTTATAATATATGGCTATTACTGTCATAGGAGTAACACTAATATAAAATTGTTATTATTATTATTGTATTCTATTTTGTTTAGCTTCTAAAACACCAGTGTGAATGTACACAACTAAAAAGAGTGTTGAGTCCCATTTAAAGTTCAGGTACAAGTCAATTCACCGATTTTTTTTTTTTTTTTTTTTTTTTTTTTTTTTCCTGAATTTCTAAGTTTTCTTAGTTAAGAACATGGGTTGGAGCTCTTCATTTTGAACTCCCAAAGTGCATTAGATAGAATAATTTAACTACAAAATGTACAAAAATTTTTATCGTATTATGGGCTATCGTTACATCCCTAGCAGTTAGTTTATCTGTTACTATTTTTTGCACTTTTGCAGTTTGATTTGGTGATGATATTGGTAAAATTACACATAAAAAAAAGAATATTTAAAGAGATGTAAATAAAAAAGAAAAAAAAAATCTGTAAACATTTACTTACCTTCATGTCATTCCAAAACGGTATGACCTACTTTCTTTTGAAAAAACAAAACAAAAGTATGCTACAGTTTAAAAGTTTTGGGTAGGTTTCTTATGCTGATCATAATTTATTCATTTGATCCAAAATACAGTAAAGCAGTAATATTATGAAATGTTATTATACGTTAACATAATGTATTTCTATTTTAATATATTTGAAAAGTCATTTATTCCTCTGATGCAAAGCTGAATTTTCAGCAGACATTTTGGATTCATTATTCAGTGTCACATGATCCTTTAGAAATAATTCTAATATGATGATTTACTGCTTAAGAAACATTTCTTTTTTAGCAATGTTGAAAACAGTTTTGGTGCTTAATATTTTTGTGAACAGCATTAATTTAATTTAATTTAATTTTGAAACAAAAAAACCCTAATTTGATTAATTTAATGCATCCTTGTGAATTAAGTATTCTTTTGAAGCACAGTATAAAATACTTAAATGAGATATCTCTATTTATCTGGCAGCATTCCTACAAATTTCACTGAGATTGTAAGATGGCTGGACGTTCTAAGGTGACTATAACCCTAAAACAGCAGGTTGTCAGATGAAGGTGAACGGGATGACACTTTCACCCACTGCAAAAGAAGTTGGTCATTCCAAATCTGTAATTTCTTGAATATTGCAGGTTTACAATAACACTGATTCATTCAAATCCCACAAAAAGGCTCCTCATCTACGAAAGACAAATGCACACGAAGACAGAATAATGCAGAGACTCTCAATGGAGAATTGGTTCAGCACTGCAGCTGGAATTGCTTGCCAGTTCAGCGCTGAACAGGGTAAAGATCTGTCTCAGGATGCTTAAGAGAAGTCGGACTGAAAGCACCGACACTCATCAGCAGAAAGAATCAAAAGGCTAAGCTCACCTTTGTTGAAGAGGATCTTGTGTGGATAGAAGACAGGGTTTCCGCGGGGTCTTAAAAAGTCTTAAAAAGTCTAAAATTTAAAAATCAAAATTTTAGGCCTTAAAAAGTCTTAAATTCGCTGTTCTAGGTCTTAAATAATTTTACACAGGTCTTATTTTTCCGATGTCCATGTAACGCTACCTCTAAAGCTCATTTAAATTCTCTTTTTGTTGTTTCCGTGGTGTTGTAGTTCTTTATTTCACTATTCCAAATATAATTAGCTGTTTTTAAACTACAAATGAGACCAACATGCAATAGCCAATCAGCTTTCTGTTATTGGCGCGAGTCTCTCTCGGATTGTACCGCAGCAGAAGTAAAATGGATTTAACTTTTTAGCTTTGGGTAAGTGCAAGTTTAGCGATACTTAGCTTGAAAAAACTGAATATAGGGCTTGGCTAAGGCCAGTTGCTAACAACTGTAGATTTTTCCCCTCCCTCTGTGGAAGTTACTGCGTCTTCAGACAGAATCACAGTAGCAGAATACAGGTCAAACTACCCTTTTCTGTATATAATGTTCTCAATAATAATAATTAATATAGGTCGAGCTAGCTGACCGTCAGCCTTCGAGATACTTTTAAAATGTTTTTTTTACTTGCCCGACCGAACAAACCGCCTGATTAAAACTGAAGTGACAAAAACAACGAGCGAAGCATCGAAAGGCAAGAAAGATTCATATTTTAATACATTCAACGTAAACAGAAATTGATAATGGATATGTGTGTATTTCTGGTCTAATTGTGACATACTTTAAAACAAATGAATGTAACAGCACTCTAAAGAAACACACTGAGGTAAAATTTAAAATGTATAGTTTATTTATAACATGATATTGTTCAGTAATATACCAAGTGAGCTTTTTGCTGAAAATTCTCACAATTACAAATGTTACATTAATTTTAGCTCAATAAAAAAGTAGTTAGTCAAGTAGTTACTTACATATTAGACAATATGCAACATTAGCAGAAGCATTCTCCTAGCAACGTTTTGCTATGATTCAGTGTTTTGCCCGAATCAGTTGAAATAACTCGCTCATGAAGTGACTTACCGCCACCTGCTGGTAGTTTAGTGTGTTTAAAAGTATGCCACCACACCCAACATTTCTAATGTATATATTTACAAATCAATAAATGTATTTAAAACATTAATCTCACTTTTAATTTTGCAGTGTAAATTATGTAATCTCACTGCTAACAGCCATTTAGAATTTATTGATAAATTCATAAAATAAATTTCAAAGGTAATGCATACATTTCAAAAGTAAAAAAAAGGCCTTTATAAAGGTAAATCAAATATGCAGATTTAAGATGTAAAAGCTAATAGAGCACTGATGAAAATATTGCTTCAGAATTTTTTTTACATCAGATATTTATAGTGGTACTTTTATGAGGATATTTTGTGTGGAATAGTGTCTGCTGATATGAAAAGTTCACTGTATATTGTAGTAATAAATTTAATTTATGACAGCCATGAATTTGTGTTTACTTTTTACATTAAACACATTAAATATTACATGTATGCATGTAATATAATATCTATTTCCATTACAGGTTTCGGTCTTAAATTTCATATAAGGTGGTATTAAAAAGGTCTTAAAAAGTCTTAAATTTCACTTGTTCATATCTGCAGAAACCCTGGAAGAGAACTGATCCCAAAATTTACTAGTGATGAGAGCAAGTCTGATAGGAAACAATTAGTTTGACGTCAAACTGAGAAAAGGCTAAAGCCCAAGTGCGTAAAGAAGTCAGTGAAAGGAGGAGGAGGAACTGTCATGGTTTGGGGGATGTTTTCTGCAGCAGGAGTTGGGTCTCTTATACAGATACATGGCACGGTGTATGCAAATGTTTATCAGAACCTCCTTCAGCAACATGCAGTTCCTTTCTGTTCAAGCATCTCCCAATCAGCCTGCTACAGTGCCTTGCGAAAGTACCATCATGCACCATAATGACAAAGCAAAAACAGAATTGTCACAACATGGCATAAGTATTCTTACCCTTAACTTAACTACTTAACTAAAGCACCTTTACAGCCTCAAGTCTTTTTTGGTATGATGCAACAAGATTTGCACATCAACATTTGGCAATTATCTGCCATTCTTCGCCTCACCTCTTCACCTCTCAAACTCTGTCAGCTTATATGGGCTCTGGCAGATATTTTCAGGTTTCTCCAGAAATGAAGGCCACTCAACTCATTCACAGAGTTGTCTATAAGCCACTGTTTGCTTTAGCCTCGTTTAGACTGTCAGCACAAATCCGATTTGTATGCAAATCCGATTGAAATCCGATCATATTTAGGTAGTCTGAACAGCAACGAACTACCTGAAATCCGATTTGGTCAAATCCGTTTCGAGCTACATTCGAATGTGGTTTGGAATCCTATTCAAATTGGATTTCTGCTTTTTCAAGTTTTCATGCCACGTAAAATGTAAACACGTCAGACGTTTTTGTGGAAAACATAACAAACATCTTTGCAGAAACAAGCTTGTGTTGCTGCGAACTGCGGGAAAAGACAATATACAGCTATTATACGCACCTCTTTGAGTTGTGAAACCAGCGGAGACGGCAGCACAGAATAAAGTCGCACATTCCAGCATCCTGCATTTCTGCCGCTGCTTTAGAAGATGAATATAATCCAGCACGACGGCAACATTGTCGTATCGCAAGACCGCATCTATATTGAAAACTGTATTGCTGTTATTGTTGTTTTTAGCGTTGGCATAATAACGCAACGGCATTGCCATAGAAACCAACGTACATTCCGTAAAACGAAAGAACGCTTATGGACACACAAATCAGATTTGAACAGTTGCGATATGACTGTGTGGACAGTCAGTTATTCAAATCCGATTCCATCCAGATATGGACAAAATCGGATTTGGGCTGACAGTCTGAACGAGGCTTTAGAGTCACTGTCCTGTTGGAATGTGAACCTTCTGTCCAGACTGAGGTTCTAAATGCTCTGGACTGGCCTTTCATTAAGGATATCTCCATATTTTGGGGCATTGAGCTTTTCTTCTACTCTAGATGAAAACACGTGGAATTTGCAAAAAAACATCTAAAGGACCCTCAGACTGTGGAAAACAAGACTCTGGTCTGATGAAGATCAATTCCAAACATCATGTTTGTAGGAAACCAAGCACTGCTCATCAGAGTACCATCTCAAAACTAAAGTGTGCTGGTAGCAGCCTCATGCTATTGGGCTGTTTTTCAGCAGCAGTGACTGAAGGACTTGTCAGCTTCACTGAGATAAAGATTGAGTCTTGCCACACCACCATAAAGCCCAGATCAATGTTGCAGTGATGTTTGTCCTTCTGTCTACAAGCAATATGAATGCTCCTCAGCTAAATTTCAAATGTCGTAGTAGATAAGGGTATGAATACTTATGCAAAGGATTAATTTAGGTCTTTAATTTTTAATGCATTTGCAAAGATGTAAAAAAACAAAAAAAATTTTGCTTTGCTCTCATTCTCATTCTCTATGGAGTGTAGATTAATGTGGGAAAAAAGTAATTTAAAAGAATTTAACATAAGGCAGCAGCATAGAAAACACAAAAAAAGGAAGGGGTGTGAATACTTTTGCAAGGTACTGTTTTTTTTTTTTTCATGCAAGACCATGCAAAACAGGTAAAGCAGTTTTTTGAAGCTAAGAACACTGGAATAATGAAATGGTCGGGCCAGCGTCTTGCTCTAAACCCAGTTGAAAATCCTTGACATAACTTATGGCTAAGAAACAGACTACAGTTACCAAACTATGGAAAAGTGTAGAAGAAGAGTGGACCAAGATCAGTCCAAGATAGTCGTAATCCTGTTTCATGCTACAGTGGTTTCTGTTCTGTCATTTTGACACTGTTTTCTACAAAATGAAAGTTTTTGATTAAATGGATATTTGGATATTTTGTCAAACATGTTAGTAGAACAGTGGTATACCGACAGCTGATATTACAAAATCAAGTATTCATAGATGGTTCTCTAATTTTGGTCTCACTGTACATTTAAACATCTAGTAGTTTACTGTTTACAGTCAGTTTGGTTTTGTCTCTAACCACAGACCTCATCAGCGATTGGTCTTCAGCACGTTGTCTTCAGTTGAGTATCTATGGTCGGTCGAGAGCATGTATTGTTCATTGTGTCTTCGGCCTTGGATATGACCTTCTTCTTGTCTATATTTCAGCTCTCATGTACCGCAGTAACAGTCGCGTGATTGACTGAATTGCTTTGGCGATGCGCAAGCTGCATGCAAACACGCCTAGAGCACTCTCTCTCTCTCTTTCTCTCTCCCTCTTTCTCTTTACTCAGTGCTTCATCAAAATAGCTCCTTGTCCTTCCTTCCCCTCCCCAATCCCTCCATCCTTATTAAGAAAAGCGAGAGAGAGAGAGATCAAGAGATGGAGGACTACATTAGTTGTGGAGTGGCACACAGAAGTCTCTTCCAGCCAGGTCTGGCTCTCTGGGGCATAATGTGCGTATCAGCATCATTTAGCACATACTGTTTAAAGAGTCGGGAAAGGTCATGGCTGCGAGGGGAAGCCTGCAGTGGGAGGGAGGGAGAGTGCGGGGCGAGAAAGTGAGTTGATGAATGTGTTGAATAAAGAATGCAGTTTGCCGGCTAATGATCTAATGGCTTCGTGGTGTCTGCGCATACGACGCGTGTCATACACCAGAGCTGCTGTCGCCTGCGAGAAAACAAAGACTGCTGAGAACACCTGCAGCATGTGTTGTGTTGGTTTGATCTGCTGGTGACCGAACTTGAATGTGTGTGTGTTTTGTGTCTTCTTTTTTATAGAGGAAGACGTGGAGAATTTTGAAATGGCAAGCTTGCCCCTGGATACGCAACGAAACATTGAAGCCGACAGCTTTTGGTGCATGAGCAAATTGCTGGATGGGATACAGGTATTTCATCCACTTGAGGTTTGACTGGTTAAATGGGAGATGGCATAAGCATCTTTCTCCAGTGATTTCTGTTCACTTTGTCTTTATTTATTTAAAAAAAATTATTTTCTTTTTCTTCCTCCTCTTCATAATAATCTATTTATTGATACTCCTAATCCTAATTTTTTTATATAAACATACACAATTGTTTGTATATATATATATATATATATAGAGAGAGAGAGAGAGACACACACACACACACAGGTTTGTTTTTGTGAATTGTGGGGACATCCCATAGACTTCTATTGATTTTATACTGTACAAACCATATTTGCTATCGCCCTACACTGACCCTACACCTAAACCTAGCCCTCACAGGAGACTGTGCATATCTTTACATTCTAAAAAAAAAAACTTATTCTGTATGATTTATAAGCCTTTTGAAAAGTGGGGACATGGGGCAATGTCCTCATAAGTCACCCTCTCCTTGTAATACCTATGTCACCCCCATGTTATTACACAAATTTGTGTGCTGATATGTCACAAAAACAAACACACACACACACACACACATATATATATATACATGGGCGACATTAGGGGGGGGCAAGGGGGGGCAGTTGCCCCCCCTGTGGTTAGTCATGGAATCCTCGACAGCCCCGCTGCAACTGCTTTAGCCAAGCTTAGGCTCGGTTGTACTTGGGAACTAGACGGTGCTATATAACCCTCAAACGAAAGCAAAGCAATTGAAGATCTGGCAAACTATCCAACGTGTTTTTGCAGCGTTGAGCAATGTAGCCAATCACAGACACATCTGTTGTTTCCGAACAATTAGAAACACTTGTCAGAATTCACTCACTGCTGAAAGCGCCTGATCGGTTTTTATTAAGTGCCGTTTTGTGCGCTCGTGAATCATCTTATGAGTGTAGACGCGATGTAAATAAAATATTAATTGTGTAGTTTAGAGAGCTTTATTAATTATAACGGAATTTTGTGAGATCTCTATGAACTTTTAGTGATAATAAGGGGAGCGTGCTTTGCACTTTCCAGGCTATAATCCATTTAGAATTTGTATGAAACTTTCGTTTTTCGGCACATGCAAGCTGATATGTTTTGGGAGTGACATTTGCATATTTACGCTGGGTTTATTCTCGAAATAACAGTGAAGCAATAGACGGGATAAAAATATATTTTCCCCTTCTCCCAAAACAACTCACTGTTTCAGCTATAAAATAGTTCAGTTTTGTATGTAATGGCAAAATGTTTATATTTAGTTTCGTTTTTTATTTAGCTAATTTAGAAAAACGCTTGGAGCATTTTTTATTCGTTAAATATATATATATATATTTACCGAACAGCGCCCAGCGGAAGACTGATCATAGTCTGTTTGATCAGTTTGCCTTCTCAAATCATCACGACTTGCCTAAAATAAAATCTATAGATATAAAACAGTTCAAGTATAAAACAATGGTAGTTTAAACGTTACAGATAAATGTGCGCTATATGTGCATAGTTTGTGCAGAAAGTGGAAGCTAAAGCTTGCAGGACATCGAGGCACCAGCGCGATCACTTGCATTTAAGCAATTTAAAATTATCCGTCATTTTTGTTCACAAAGTACGAGTAATACATCGAAAAAAACGTTACAGCATTTTTATAAAATAAAGAAAACAAAAATTATGTGCTTTCTGCCGTCTGGTTCTTGAACAGGAGTGCTTAACAAAATGAAGCGAAATGCATGCCTCACAGACATAATAAATACATTTATAGAAAGCTTTAAATTATTACTTAACGAAATAAAACAAATCAAAAGCACAAACTCTTTCATGTAATCCGTAAAGATGAATTTCTCTCTAAAGGCGCGTCCAAAAAGGAGATTGCGAGTCAGGATCTTTGCGACACTGACTCAGAATACACAAATTAATTAATAAATAATTCATTTATGTCCTTACTCTTTCCTCGACACATTCATTGTTATTTATTTTTGCCGGTGCTTGGGGCGAGTTTTAGCCTATTGTGTGCGCTTGAACTCGGATTCAGCTGCACTAAAGCACACTAAACGGTGTCAAAAGTGAAAGCGAAAGTGAAGTTTCGTGTTGTTTCCACCAGCGCGGCATTTTTTTCTTCACCATAATTGATGGATGTCTAAATTATGAAAATAAGGCGAAGCCTAAAACAGGCCCGATGCTGGCCCGGGTCTGACTTATGACGTGAAAATTGGCCCGAAGCCGTAGCCCTGGGGTGTAAAAAAAAGTCAGGGCCCATCGGCCCGGGCTGAAGTGCAGCGCTTTAATTGACTGCTTTGATGTGCTGCAATACGGTAGGGCACTGTTTTAATGCTTACATCTGATTTTTTTTCTTGCCCCCCCTGACTCAAGAGTCAAATGTCGCCCATGTATATATATATACAATACAATATATAATTACATTTAATTTGTGTTGTCACTTAATTAATATTTTGTTTTTATCCCTTTTTATTTCTTTATAACATTACTGCTACTACTGCTAACAATAATAATAACTTTTAATGTTACTTTTTTATTTTATTCAAAGGTGGCAACATTTTTCTTATGTTTTCTTCTTTTTATTTTATTTTAACCTTGTCAATAATGTTTAGTGTATTTTGTTAATATAATAATAATAATAATAATAATAATAATAAAACATGCTAACCAATTAGCATGCTAAGCTAACTAACATAAATCAAGAGGCACAGTCAACTTTGGAGAGATATTTCTCGAGAATGGTAGCGAATATCAAAAATCTGTTCAGTCATTTCTATGCAGCTCAGTCCAAGGATCATCTGATTAGATTTTGGACAAAATAAAGAGTAACAATAACACTGTTTTTCATTAACTTCTCTTCCCCCTTTCCCATCTCTACCGCCCTTACCCCTCTCTACTCCCTTTCCCCTCTCTACCGCCCTTCACCTCTCTACCACCCTATCGCCTCTCTAACACTTTTCACCTCTCTACCGCTCTTCCCCTCTCTACCACCTTTCCCCTCTCTACCGCCCTTCACCTCTCTACTGCCCTTCACCTCTCTACCGTCCTTTCACCTCTACCGTCCTTTCACCTCTCTACCGCTCTTCGCCTCTCTACCACCTTTCCCCTCTCTACTGCCCTTCACCTCTCTACTGCCCTTCACCTCTCTACCGTCCTTTCACCTCTACCGTCCTTTCACCTCTCTACTGCTCTTCACCTCTCTACCACCCTATCGTCTCTCTACCACCCTATCGCCTCACTACCCCCTTTCCCCTCTCTACCACCTTTCCCCTCTCTACCGCCCTTCACCTCTCTACCGCCCTTCACCTCTCTACCGCCCTTCACCTCTCTACCGTCCTTTCACCTCTCTACCGCCCTTCACCTCTCTACCGCCCTTCACCTCTCTACCGCCCTTCACCTCTCTACCGCCCTTCACCTCTCTACCGTCCTTTCACCTGTCTACTGCACTTTCCCCTCTCTACCGCTCTTCCCCTCTCTACCCCCCTTTCCCACTCTACCCCTTCCCCTCTCTACTGTCCTTCACCTCTCTACTGCACTTTCCCCTCTCTACCGCTCTTCCCCTCTCTACCCCCCTTTCCCACTCTACCCCTTCCCCTCTCTACTGTCCTTCACCTCTCTACTGCACTTTCCCCTCTCTACCGCTCTTCCCCTCTCTACCCCCCTTTCCCACTCTACCCCTTCCCCTCTCTACCGCCCTTCACCTCTCTACCGTCCTTTCACCTCTCTACTGCACTTTCCCCTCTCTACCGCTCTTCCCCTCTCTACCCCCCTTTCCCACTCTACCCCTTCCCCTCTCTACCGCCCTTCACCTCTCTACCGCCCTTCACCTCTCTACCGCCCTTCACCTCTCTACCGCTCTTCCCCTCTCTACCCCCCTTTCCCACTCTACCCCTTCCCCTCTCTACCGCCCTTCACCTCTCTACCGCCCTTCACCTCTCTACCGCTCTTCCCCTCTCTACCCCCCTTTCCCACTCTACCCCTTCCCCTCTCTACCGCCCTTCACCTCTCTACCGTCCTTTCACCTCTCTACTGCACTTTCCCCTCTCTACCGCTCTTCCCCTCTCTACCCCCCTTTCCCACTCTACCCCTTCCCCTCTCTACCGCCCTTCACCTCTCTACCGCCCTTCACCTCTCTACCGTCCTTTCACCTCTCTACTGCACTTTCCCCTCTCTGCCGCTCTTCCCCTCTCTACCCCCCTTTCCCACTCTACCCCTTCCCCTCTCTACTGTCCTTCACCTCTCTACCACCCTATCGCCTCTCTACCACCCTATCACCTCTCTACCACCCTATTGCCTCTCTACCCCCTTTTCCCTCTCTACCACCCTTCACCTCTCTACTGCCCTATCGCCTCCTTACCCTCTTTCCCCTATCTACCGCTCTTCACCTCTCTACCACCCTATCGCCTCTTTTCCCCCTTTCCCCTCTCTACTGCCCTATCGCCTCCTTACCCCCTTTCCCCTCTCTACCCCCTTTCCCCTCTCTACCACCCTTCACATCTCTACCCCCTTTCCCCTCTCTACCACCCTTCTCCTCTCTACCACCCTATCGCCCCTCTACCCCCTTTCCCCTCTCTACCCCTTTTCCCTCTCTACCGCTCTTCACCTCTCTACCACCTTATCACCTCTCTACCCCCTTTCCCCTCTCTACCACCCTATCGCCTCTCTACCCCCTTTCCCCTCTCTACCACCCTTCACATCTCTACCCCCTTTCCCCTCTCTACCACCCTTCTCCTCTCTACCACCCTATCGCCCCTCTACCCCCTTTCCCCTCTCTACCCCCTTTTCCCTCTCTACCGCTCTTCACCTCTCTACCACCTTATCACCTCTCTACCCCCTTTTCACCTCTCTACCCCCTTTTCCCTCTTTACCACCCTATCACCTCTCTACCCCCTTTCCCCTCTCTACCGCCCTTCACCTCTCTACTGCCCTATCGCCTCCTTACCCCTTTCCCCTCTCTACCACCCTATCACCTCTCTACCCCCTTTTCCCTCTCTACCACCCTTCCCCTCTCTACCACCCTATCACCTCTCTACCCCCATTTCCCTCTCTACCACCCTTCACCTCTCTACCACCCTATCGCCTCTCTACCCCCTTTCCCCTCTCTACTGCCCTTCACCTCTCTACTGCCATTTTCCCCTAGAAAGATTAGTATGCTAAGCTAATTTAATAATAAAGTAGCTTATGGTTAACCTGATAGCTAAACTTTTAAACTACTTTCAAAATTTCTCATGTTTAAACACTTGCTACACACTGAATTTGTAGAAAATCTTTAAAGTTTTAACCTTTTGTTTTACACAGCATGCAAATCACACATTGTGGTTCATTTAATTTTACAGAGTTTGAGGAAATGGCTCCAAGTGACATTACATTGTATACAATTTTATAAAGTTGCACCACACAGGTTTCGAACCCACTACCTCCAGGTCAAGTGCCTGTCACCTATCTTGTTGCGCCACTGAGGAGACGGGTGGTAACTGTTGCTGAAGTTCAGAAGTACAAATGAGAATCCATTAAGGAATGAATTGGTACATAAATTAACTGTAATATATAATAGACAAAGAAGAGAACAACCTTGGAAAGGCACACTGCCTGCAACAGAAGCAACTTCTGCATAATTTCTTGCCACAGTACCTCTTGCGGTCTGGGCATGTGTCACACTGAGAGGTGAACCTGCAACATTTTGAATGGCAGATCTGTGGTGTAACACATTGAGCCAGTTGCTCACGCTTGTTCCCCAGATTACTGAGTAGAGATATCAGTGTGAGAATGAGCTCACAAAAGCATGATTTAACATTGTAGACAGATTAGCATGCTAAGCTAACTTAATAATAAAGTAGCTTATGGTTAACCTGATAGCTAAAGAGCCACATTTAAACGAATGGCAACTAATTAGCATGCTAACCAATTTGCATGCTAAGCTAACTAGCATAAATCAACAAACACAGGCACGGTAAACTTTGGAGAGCTGTTTCTCAGGAACTGTAATGAATATCACAAATCTGTTTAGTCATTTCTGTGCGTCTCGGTCCAAAGATCATATGAGCAGATTTTGGACAAAATTGGGACAAATTTGCAGAAGGAGTAGGGGAAAAACAGTTTTTCATTTACTTCAATATGGCTGACAGTCACATTTCTGGAAAATGACAAATGAGATATTGTCAGAATCAGCATAACCCAGGGAATAAAACTATATAAAAACTACAAAATTTGGACAATGTTTTCAGAAGTTATAAGCGTTTTTGTAAGAATCGTTATATCTCTGAAAAGGTAGGTGGCGCTGTCTTTAATCTTCTGAGGTACCTCCAGGACATTGTGTTTATGATGCCTAGTGATTTTTGTGCAGATATGTCAAATGGTTTAAAAGATATTGCAATTTGTGTCAAATTTCAAAATGGCGGACACATGGTTCAATCGATCCTGGCATAATTGATATCCTCAGATTCGGCATGACCCAAATAATCCACAGACACCGATTTATTGATTTTCTGACTAACCGTTCAAAAGTTATAAGCCATTATATGCTTTTTTGCTATCTCAAGACCCATAGGTGGCGCTGTTCCCAACTTTGGCATGGACCCTCAGACCATAGTGCTAATGAACCATACCAAGTTTCATTTCAGTTGATTAAAGTTTGGCCGAGATATAGCCTCTGAACCAGTTTTGGGTCAACCTTGTTAAATTTGCAACATCATAACTTTTGAGCAAAGATGAATAAAAAAAATGGTTTAGTTTCTTCTGTTCAGCTCTGTCTAGAGATCATCTGAGCCAAATTTGAGAAGAATTGGATCAATTTTGAAGGAGTAGCAGCAAAATGATTGATTACAGTACTTTTCAAAATGGCTGCTACTGTAATGGGTGGGGTCTTAATGTAATGTATGGAATGTGATCAGCATGACGAGAGGAATCATGTCTACTAAGTTTAATTTTTTTTTAGATTTAGGGGTTCAGGAGTTATTAGCATTTTAATGTTGAATTTTTGGACTAGTGGTGGCGCTATAGAGCCAAATTTGGTCAGATTATTATTTATGGTCATGACTACAATTGTGCCAATTTTCATCATTTTCCTATATTGCTTTCATATGGCTGCCATAGACTCCCAGTGGCCAAGAAGAATAATAATAAAGAAAACATACAGATACAATAGGGCTTGTCCCCTAATAATAATAATAATAATAATAATAATAATAATAATAATAATAATAATAATAATACAATTCAAAATCATTTAATCAGTTTTTGTTGTTCTGCTCTTAACTTATATTTGATATCATTTTTTAAAATATATTTTTAAAAATAAATTCATTTAATTCATGTTGTCATCATCATCATCTACTCTACCTTTTCTTATTTCTTTTCTTTATTTCTTAATATTTTTTGTTTGTTTTTTGTTTAGAGGCAAAATCCAAATCCCATAGCTCACAAAATTCAATTGAAATACATTATGCACCAGCTGAGCTATACAGCTATACTGCCATTAAGGCAGTAATGGTAATAGCTTTCTCCAGGCATTATAGACCTTCTTAGTCCACCTGCAGTTCCCTGAGTGTCTTTTTATTAAAACCAAACCCTGTAGTGGTCATCCTGTCCTTTTGTTCTTTTCCAAAACCCAGACACAAGTTGAATACAATGCAATAAAAAAAAGTCTCTCTGACAGACCAAAAAAGGCACTGACTTTGTGGTGCTTAAGCCCCGGAGGATAAGACACTAACCCGCCTAGGGGAGAGAGACATTAAAACTTGGAGAGGAAGTGGAAGCTAGGACGTTTAAGCTGGGGGGATTCAGATCCTTGGATGTTTTCCCTTGAGAACGGCCCTGTGTTAGAGTGAGGCGAGCGTGTGAGGGCACTCATCTGCAGGCGGGAGCAGGGGTCAGATGCAGGCCGCAGTCAGGTTGTCCCGTGGGCGCTCTGTGTTGTGCTCATTGGCTGAGTGGAGCCGAGCTGAAGGGCAGAACACGCGCACGGATCAGAACACAGAACGTGTCTTCCCATGCACTCGTCCCCTTGGGCTAAAGCACGAGCCACAGCACAGCAGACGGCCACTGGCCCTTAATGACCCACAAGGGATGAGAACACAGATAGAGAGATAGAACAGCATTAGTTATGAAATAGCGATAAATGTGATGCTGAAGCGCCTACAGTTTATACAGTTAATCACCTTCTACCAAGCCATGCATCTGCAACTAGCTCTTTCATTTTATTTCATTTTATTTTATCTTTTTTTTTTGCACAAGTACTTGATAAATCCTGGCTATTTCATTTCACCGTTTTTGTGGTTTTTTTTTTTGTTTGTATGTTTTTTATTATTTAAATTTTTTGCACAAGCAGTTTATAAATTCTAGCTATTTAGTTTTACTTCTGTAGTTTCTTATTTCATTTTGTTTTGTTTTATTGTTCTTTGTCAAATTGTATTTTTATTTTTTTACACAAGCAGTTTATAAAACCTAACTATTTAATTTCACCTTTGTTGTTGTTGTTTTTTTTTGTTTTTTTTTTGTACCCTTGTCTTAGCATAAGCAGTTTCTAAATCCTAACTATTTAATTTTAACCTTGTCCTTACTGTTTTCTTTTTCTTCTTTTATATTTTATTTTATTTTATATTATATATATATTTTTTTTATTTTTACATTTTTGCATAAGCATTTTATAAATCCTAAATATTTAATTTTACCCTTGTTAAATCTCTTTTCTTTTTCCTCTGTTTAATTTATTTGACCCTATTTTTTTGCACAAGCAGTTTAAAAAAATCCTAGCTATTTAGTTTTACCCATGTAGTTTCTTATTTTATTTTGTTTTTTATTTTATTGTTCTTTGTCTTAATGTATTTTTTTTGAACAAGCAGTTTTTAAACCCTAACTATTTATTTTTACCCTATGTTTTATTTTATTTATTCATTTATTTTTTATTTTATTATTATTATTTTTTTTTTTTTGCATAAGCAGTTTATAAATCCTAAATATAAAATTTTTACCCTTGTTTTTACTGTTTTCTTTTTCAATCCTAAAAATATTTAATTATACCCTTTTCATTACTCTTCTTTGTCTTATTATATTTTTTTTACTTTTTGCACAAGCAGTTTATAAATCCTAACTATTTAAATTTACCCTTGTTGATTTTTATTTTATTTTTTTACTCTTGTCATTACCGTTTATTGTCTTCTTTATTTCATTTTATTTTATTTTATTTTTTTGCAATCTTTTTGCATTTTTCTTCTTTTAATGTTATTTTATTTTATATTATTTTGTTTATTTTTTTATTTTGTTTTATTTTATTTAAATTTTTTGCATAAGCAGTTTTTTAAATCCTAACTATTTAATTTTACCCTTATCATTACTGATTTTATATATTTTTTCAGAATCAGTGTATAATTTATATTTTTTATAAATCCTAACTATTTCGTGTAACATTTTATTTATTTTTTACCCTTGTCCTGACTGTGTTCTGTCTTCTTTTTGTTTAATTTATTTTATTTTATTCATTTTACCCTTGTCGTTACTGTGTTCTTTGTCTTCTTTTTTGTTTTATTTGTTTTATTTTATTTATTTTACCGTTGTTACTTTTGTCTTTGTCATCTTTTTATTTTATTTTATTTAAATGTGTTGCACAAGCAGTTTATGTGTCCTAACTATTTATTTTCACCCTTGTTGTTACTTTTTTCTTTTTCTCCTTTTTCTTTAAGTGTTTATTTTATTTTAATGTTGTTTTATTTAATTTTCCAAATCTGCTTCTTTTCCACCTTTCAACTCACAGCTGACAGTTTTTTTTTTAAAGCTGTCTATAAATGATAACATTTATTTATTTATTTATTTATTTATTTGAGGGCTCTTAAAAGCATTTTTACAGGTTTAGTTCAGTAGCAATTACCACATAGAATCAAATAAAATTTGCCTTTCCATAACACTAATTGCAGTGCTTTCCATGTGTAGGTCAAAGTAGTGCATGATGCTTGTATTGAGCGATTGAAGCTCTTATATAAGTCGTGTGAAAGAGCCTCAGCAAGTTGACACAATAATTATTCTGTGTTCTAAATTCTGCCTTTGTTTTTCTCTTTCAGGACAACTACACATTCGCCCAGCCTGGGATTCAAATTAAAGTCAAGGCACTGGAAGAGCTCGTTAGCAGAATAGATGGTAAGATCATGATGACAAACACATCATCCATCTACCAATTCCTTTCACGCTTCATGGAATTAAAGGAATTGTTAGTGCAAAAATAAGAATTTTGATCATCTGTCAAACTAAATTATATTTAAATTTAAAATAATTTAAATTTAAAATGTACACAAATTAAAATTTTTAGATATGAACTTAAGAATTCATTGTGAGAAAAGAGCAGTGTGCACATTGTTTCAAATTTCTCATTTTGAGTTCCACTGTTCCAATCAGAATTAGTAAATAATTACAAAATTGTAATATATGCGTGAAATGGTTGTTCAAAATGCTTACCTTTGAAGCTGCTTGAGAGATCAAACCTTGTTTTTGATTTTTTTTTTTTTTTTTTTTGCACAAGCAGTTTATAAATCTTAACTATTTAAATTTACCCATGTTGTGTTTTTATTTTATTTTATTAATTTTTTTGCCAAAAATTTAATTTCACCCATGTCATTTATTTTTATTTTTATTTTTCACCCTTGTCATTACTATGTAAATTGTCTTTTTGTTTCATTTTATTTCAATTTTTTGCACAAGCAGTTTATAAATTCTATTTAATTTTACCCTTGTCTTTTTTTGTTTCATTTTATTTATTGTTTTACTCATGTCGTTACTGTTTTCTGTTATCTTTTTGTTTTATTTTTATTTTTTGTACAAGCAATTTATAAATCCTAACTATTTAATTTCACCCTTGTTGTCAGTTTTCTTTTTCTTCTTTTCTTAAAGTATTTATTTTATTTTATTATTTTTGTTTTTAAAATAAATGTTATGTTTTTTTCCTGCTTTTTTATTTTATTTGATTTAGTTTTATTTTACATTGTCATTATTGTGTTCTTTGTCTTCTTTTTGTTTTATTTATTATTTTTTACCCTTGTTGTTACAGTTTTCTTTTTCTTCTTTTTCTTTTATTTAATTTTATTTTACACTTGTCATTTCAGTGTTCTTTGTCTTCTTTTTGTTTTATTTATTTTATTTATTTTACCCTTGTCGTTTTCTTTCTATTTTTTTCTTTTCTTTTCTTTATATTTTCTTTCCTTTTTTTCTTTTTCTTTCTTTTACTCTTGTCATTACTGTGTTCTTTGTCTTCTTTTTGTTTTAAATTATTTTATTTTATTTATTTTACCCTTGTCAGTACTGTTTTGTTTTTCTTCTTTTTCTTTTATTTTTTTGCCCGTGTCATTACAGTGTTCTTTGTCATCTTTTTCTTTTATTTATTTATTTTACAAATTGTCATTACTGTTTTCTTTCTCTGTTTTTTCTTTTCTTTTCTTTTCTTTTCTTTTCTTTTCTTTTCTTTTCTTTTCTTTTCTTTTCTTTTCTTTCCTTTTCTTTTCTTTTCTTTTCTTTTCTTTATTCTTCCCTTGTCATTACCATTCTTTGTTTCTTTTTGTCTTAATTATATTTCTATATTATTTTTTTCTTTAATTATTTATTTTATTTTTAATTTAGAATGAGTTAAGAATGATTAATTTGAGTAAATTAAGAATGATTAAACAATTACACAATTTTAAGAGTGTAGTTGATTCTAGTCACTAAACAGGTTACCATCGAAGCTACTTAAGAGATCTTTTTGTAACTTGTTTTTGACATTTTAAAAAAGCTGTACTTATAGATGCATTTTTATTTTGTCAGTTGTTGTTTTATATTTTATTTTATTTTATTTTATTTTTTATTTTTTGCAAAAGCAGTTAATAAACCCTATGTAATTTTACCCTTGTTGTTATTTAATTTAATTTAATTTTGTTTTTACACAAGCAGTTTATAAACCCTAACTATTTAATTTCACCCTTGACGTTTATTTTATTTTATTAATTTTTTTTTTTTGCCCTTGTCATTGCTGTGTACATTGTCTTCTTTTTATTTTATTTTATTTTTGCCCTTGTCATTACTGTGTAAATTGTCTTCTTTTTATTTTATTTCTGTTTTTTTCACAAGCAGCTTATGAATCCTAACTATTTAATTTTACCCTTGTCATTTTTATTTTATTTTATTGCATTTATTTATTTTTTATTGTATTATATTTTATTTTATTTATTATACCCTTGTCATTACTGTTTTATTTGTTGTTTATTTTATCCTATTTTATTTTCATTTTTTGCACAAGCAGTTTATGAATCCTATCTATTTAATGTCACCGTGCTTTCTTTGTCTCATTTTTCATTAAGTATTTATTTTATTATTTTCGATTTTATATATTTAATTTACAATGAGTTCATTTTAATTTTAATTTTAAAATTTTAATATTTGGGCAAAACGGTGGTTTAAAACGTGGGGTAGTTAGTCCTATTCCCCAAACAGGTTACCTTCGAAGCTGCCTGAGAGATCACACTCTTTTTCCTTTTTGTTTTTGATGTCTTAACAAAGCTGTACTCATAGATATATTTATTTCTTTTGTCAGTTGTTGTAGCTGTGGCTCTATTGAGGAGCATAAAAGTCATGACAGGTTTCTATGAATAGTTCAAATGCAGTCGTCAAAGCTACTTTGGGCCCAACCGTGTGCCGCTTTTTGCAACAAGTCAGTTTTTTTTTAGCATCCTCAGAAGCTTCAGCACAAATAACACGTCATGACTGCCAGAACGAAAAGGCAAAGTGTGGAGTCCCTTAAACGATCCCATCTATTTCGCCCTTTGCCCTCCAGAATGATGTGAGCTAGTTTTCTCGAGCCATAAATAGCAGTGCGAAATGTTCAAAACAACAAGGAGTTGTTTTTCTGCCAGGGTGCGATCTTGTTCGTCGCCTCGGAAAAGACTTGTTTTCCCATGGTGTTGGCCGTTTCTGTTTCTTGGAATCACACGTTTCCATTATGCCACTAGTCCGCCTCTGTTTTTTTCCCTTCCTTGAGAGTGTTTATACCATCTGGACGCCTCCTCCCCTGTTCGGAGTGTTTGGTGTGATAAGCTCAACAGCCCACACTGAAACTCTCGGTGAGAGCCGCCGCGCGCCTCTTTCCCATCCATCAGCATCCGCGAGCACCGTGAGCAATAGCAGACCCCACAGTCTCACCGGGGAGCACAGGAGAGAAATCAATTCCCCATAAGCCCCTGCGATTAGGGTGTGAAGGCAAATGGAAGTGAGCTGAGAGGAGAGACGAATGGAGTGGACAGAGCGAAGGGAAAACAAATCACACTTTCAGAAGACTAGTCAGGAAAATACACTGGCAAGCATCTTGTGGACGTACTAAATGGGGTTGTATTTTTTTCTTTTTTGTAATGTTGAAACGAGTGACATGACCGCCGTTCAGCTTGATAAATAAGCTCAGCTGCGCTTAAGTAGTCATGTGTGAATAATAACACACTGGTTCTGAATCGATGTTAACGGTTCGCCTTCCCTGTTTAACATGTTATGCAACATAATTTATCACGTTACTGAGTATATTTAGCAGTCCTTAAAGGAGAATTTCACTTGCAGAACAAAAATGCACAGATAATGTACTCATCCCCTTGTCATCCGAGATGTTCATGTCTTTCTTTCTTCAGTTGTAAAGAAATAGTTTTTTGAGGAAAACATTTCAGCATTTTTCTCCATATAGTGGACTTCTATAGTTTAAAAGATGCAGTTTAAATGAGGCTTCAAACGATCCCAGGAAGAAGGAAGAAGGGTCTTTTTTTATTTTTATTTTTTATTACATTTTATATACTTTTTAACCTTAAACGCTTGTCTGGTCTTGCTCTGTCTGAACTCTTTTTTTTTTTTTTTCCCTGGTTCAAGACAGAGTTTGTCGAAAAACTCCCTCAACTTCAAAATCGCCTTACATCGCTGTTTTACTGTTTTTGTTAAGGGTGTTTGATGTTCTTTTCATGTTTACTTTGCAAACACTGGGTTGGTACTTCTGCAGCGATGTATTGTGATTTTGAAATGATTTTTGAAGTTGAGGGAGAAAATAAGAATTTTTCGAAGTGTCTTGAACCAGAAAGAGCAAGGCAGAGCAAGACAAGATGAGTGTTTAAGGTTAAAAAGTATATCAATTGTAATAAAAACAAAAAAAAAGCCTGATTGTTTCACTAGATAAGACCCTTCATCCTCGGCTGGGATCATTTGAAGCCACATTAAAACTGCATTTTGAACTGCAAGTTCAAACTCGGGGAACTGTATAAGTCCACTATATGGAGAAAAAACCTGAAAGACTGAAGAAAGACAGACATGAACATATTGGATGTCAAGATTATGTGTAAATTTTTGATCTAGAAATGAACTTCTCCTTTAAGGCTAATATTGAATGTGCTTGATGGCTATTAGTTATTTGTATAAAGCATAAAATTAGCAGAAAAATAGCTAAAATTATACACTTATTACAAAAACTATTTATATGATAAAATACAGTGAAAACAGCAATATTATGACAACTATTTTAGTAAAATTATTAGTACTTTAATGTACTATGGTAGTAGCCAAAAGTATTAGAACACTAGTATTTTCACCAGCTTAAAAATGATTTTAAGTCAGTTGTTTTTTATCTATTTCTGTAGTGTTCAGTAGGAAATATCAGTTTACATTTCCAAACATTCATTTTGCCTTTATTTGTAATAATTCAGTGAGCTTTAGACAGACTAAATCTAGAAGAACTGTGGCAATGTCTTCAAGATTTACTGCATTTTAGCTGTAAATTTTTTTTTAAATCTAGGATTACGAGATTAAAGTCGTAATAATTTGAGAATAAAGTCGAAATATTACTAGAATAACACTGAAATATTTTGAGATTAAAGTTGAAGTGTTTCGAGAATAAAGTCAAAATATTTCGACAATAAAGTCAACATTATGAGAATAAAGTCGAAATATTTAGAGAATAAAAACTAAATATTTAAACTTTTATTGAAATTAAGTCAAAATTATAAGAAACAAGTCAAAGAGGTGGTTTCACAGACAGGGCTTAGACTAAGCCAGGATTAGGCCATAGTTCAATTAAGACATTTAAGTAATTTTTATAAACATGCCTTAGAAAAAACATTACTGGTGTGTATCTTGAAACAAAACAAAGGCACTGGTATATGTTAAGATCAGTCATGGCAAGTTTCTTTTAGTTGAAACAGCTCAGACTTGCAGTTTAGTCTTGGACTAGGGGAAAATGTTTTGAGAACAAAGTGTTTTGACATTCAAGTCAAAATAGTTCAACAAAGTCAAAATATTTCGACAAAGTCAAAATTATGAGTGTAAAATCAAATTATTTTGAGATTAAAGTTGAAACATTTAGAGAATAAAGTCAAAATTATGAGAATGTTGAAGTGTTTTGAGAATAAAGTCTAAATGTTTTGAGAATAAAGTCAAAATATCAATCTGTGATGCCTCTTAATTAGTTTTTTAAATGATTATCTGAAAAAGGTAGGTCTTTTTTCTCAATTCTCAGAGGACCAAAAAAAGCTATTTTTCAAAAAACAGTGCTTTCAGTTTTCTGACACAAGAAAGTGTTAGCAAATGTTGTATACTTTTTTAAAATTTTGTTTGCTGAAATTGCAATCATCATGAACAAACCTTTTATTGTTGTTGTTTTTAGACTGTGAAGCTGGATTGCGAAAGAAGTGAATCTGTGATAAATTTCAGTGGCTACCTCCATTAGTTGAATCCATTATGATGCAACCCTTATGTAACATCTCAAAGATCATTCATTATTAGAACCTTCTTTTTTTCCGAATGTAATTTTTGCTTTTATTCATGACAGTAAGAGTTTCCATTTGCCTTCCGATAGGTCCGACTTAAGTACTTTCAGAGAGCCGTCACATTTTCCCCATTAATATCTATCAGGAGTGTAGGAGTCAATACAGCCGCTTCGAAAGCCATTCTTATTCTGTTCAAAGGCCGAACAAGAGCTTATCAGAAAAATCCCTCTCTCAATGAGCTAAGCACCAGGCCTACTTTACCTTTCCACCCCAACCTGTCTCTCTCTCTCTCTCTCTCTGTTTCTCTCTCTCTTTCCATTCAATCGAATATAATTACACACACGTTAGGGGTCTATAATGTTAATTCAGTGAAACCGGTGTGGGGAGAATTCAACAATAGCCGGTGATCTTAGTTCAGGGCCAGAGTGCTTCTTTAAACAGTGGGGGTCCGTACATGGTTTACAAAAGCTACTCCCAGTGCAGCGCTTTGCTGAAACTACCAGCAAATAGATATAACCCCCCTGTGCTTTCTTCTCTACGCCCACAGAGGATGTCCACGTGCACTTTCAGAAGTGTGAGGTGGAGTATCTGCAGTTTGCTTTCCGCTGGATGAATAATCTGCTGATGCGGGAGCTGCCGCTGCGCTGTACCATTCGCCTGTGGGACACCTACCAGGTACTGCTGCATTGACACCAGCCAAAACATGTCGGAAAAAGCCTTCACATGTGCATCCTTTATCTGATGATTTTATTCAAAGGAGCCTGGGGTTGAGTGTCATGATCCAAAATACTGGTGCTTGTGCACGGATGGATTTGAACCTGCAACCTTTTGGTCACAGGCCCAGAACCTGATCCTCTAGCGGGAGTGTAATTAATTGTGCTTGTAATTTGTTTTTCAATTCGGTGACTTTGGTGCACTTCATAATTGTTTTCAAAAATATGCTGACTACGCATTTCGTCTCTAATGAAGCAGGGGTGCAGTAATTGTTGTTGCTACAAAAAAAGTCTTGTTAGTTTGCTTTTCCCAACTTTTTGGAACATAACCATTATACCACCTAATGAATATTAATTAATATTACAGTACAATCTTGAATGTAGGCTTAATTGCAAATTAAGACAAAGAAAAGTATTAACTAAAACGAGTATTATTACAAAATAATAAATATTTAATTTAATTTTAATGTTGTTTCAATAATCATTCGTATCTGTTAATAATAATAATAATCTTTATTCATATTTATGCAATACTATTATATATGTATACATATATAATACATACCACATATGTATAGATACCACACATATGTATACATACCACATTTTACTGTGATTAATATTAAATATTGAATACATAGAAATGTGATTTAATATCATCATCAACAACAATAATAATAGTAGTAATAGTTTTATTCATATTTATGCTATTATGCTATATACTATTATATTTATGCATATTTAAATATGTATACCACATTTTACTTTTATAAAAATATTTTAAGAGAATTAAATGCATAAAAATGTGATTTAATATCTATAATAATAATAATAATTATTATTATTATTATATTATTATAAAGCTTCTGATGATAATGATAAATAGTAAATCTTATGAGAATTAAATACATAATGTGATTTAATATCAATAATAATAATAATAATAATAATAATAATTATTATTATTATTATTATTATTATGCTAAAGCTTCTGATGATGATGATTATTATTAATATATTTATGCTATACTATTATATATATTTATGCATATTTAAATATGTATACCACATTTTACTTTGAATAATATAATATTAAATTGAATTTAATAAATATTGAATACATAGAATAAAACACATAAAATGTGATTTAATAATAATAATAATAATAATATGTATAATAATAATTATTACTACTAATAATAATTTTAATAATATATTTATTCATATGTATGCTGTACTATTATATATATATATATTTTTTTTTATGCATATTTAAATATTGATACCACATTTTACTTTAATATATTAAATATTAAATACATAAAATTAAATACATTGAGATATGATTTAATATTAACAAATACTACTACTACTAATATTATTAAAATTATTTTTCTATAGCTTCATTTAATTATTATAATTATTATAATAATATATTTAATTATTATATTTATGCTTTATATCATATTTATGCTATACTATATATATATATATATATATATATATATATATATATATATATATAGCCACACTTTACATTCAGAGTATTGTCATATTGGACAAACTATTGCAATTACTTTTAATTGCTAATTACTAATTAATTTGAATAAAAAAAGGTTTCAATAAAAAAAAAACGTATAATGTTTATTAGTTTTAAAATAGATTATTAGTACATAAATAAAAACAATAATTACAAAAACGACAACAACGATTTTAAGAATCATAATAATGTTTTTTTGGGGTTTTTTTTTTTGTTATTATACCTTAATTTTGTTATGGTAATTATAATGTATTACATTTCTTAATTGATGCATTTTTCCACCCCTGGGTCACCTCCCATTACGTGGTTTACAGTAAAACTGCTGACTCCCATGACTGACGGCTGATCTTCGAATAATTTTTCAAAGGCTTGAGAGGTTATGGGTGACACGTCCTTGAAAACCGTGCTGCTCATACATTTTTTTTTTTTCTTGTTAAAATGGCGAAAGGTGCTCGTATTTCTGTCATTCATTAATATTCTTTTGAAGAGTTTCCTTCCGCTGATTTCCTTTCGTGTCCTGTCTGCATGTCCTCTCTCAGACTTTCTTTTGATATATCTCCTTGCTCATTTCTTTGTCCTTTACATCTGCCTCCGTCTATCTAACGCTCCATCTCTCATGCATGGCGTTTTGACGTGGATCCGTTCCCACAAAGTGGGTTTTATTGGATGAAGGGGAATAGTTGTCAGGTGACAAGTGCAATCCGAGAAAGGAAATGGTGAGCGCTGAACCATTATGCCTGTCTGCATGTCATTTGCTTCTGTTCGTTTTGAGACATGTTCTTGCGAAACATTATCGATGGGCATTTTAAATCATCAGCCCCTTACATAAAGTACAGCTTGAACCTATTTTGACAATTTTTCTTTTACATATTTGTACATTTTTGAGGAAAAAAGTACTGAATGTACATTAGAGCTCTGCTTGACAAGCACAGATTTCCTTCGGTTATTTTCCATCTGTTCTTGTTTCTCAGTTCCAGCTTATTTTTGCTCTTTATTTCCTCAGGCGTTTTTCTCAGCAGGGTCAGGGTCAGGGCGAGCAGGAAAGGTGGCATTCCCTCACCTCGCTGAGGTAGAGGCGGGAAGTGTGTCAATGAGGCCAGTTTAACACACAGAGAGAAACTGAGCCATGATGTATGTTTTCAAGGTTAAACCACGCTTAAACTGTTTCTTGTGACCTGCC
Source organism: Garra rufa (assembly GCF_049309525.1). Taxonomy (NCBI): domain Eukaryota; kingdom Metazoa; phylum Chordata; class Actinopteri; order Cypriniformes; family Cyprinidae; genus Garra; species Garra rufa. The sequence goes on along the minus strand of NC_133375.1, from coordinate 35,483,601 downwards.
CTGCCTCCTTCACTCACACCACTGTATGCAAATTTGATAAAATCTAAGGGAGACATGCAGATAAATTGTTTAATAAAGGACTAGATGTTTTACCTCAGAACAAATTCTTAGAAAGGGCCTAAATCCTGGACATTCAAAATGCGTTTAACTTGCATAATGCGATGTGTGTCAGAGTATAACATCTAACAGAATATTCAGTGGGAAATTATACATAAAATTACCTTGCCGTTCAAAAGTTAATGTTTTTAAAGAGGTTTCTTAGGCTCAACAAGGCTGCATTTATTTGATCAAAAATACAGGAAAAAAATTTAATTTTGTGAAATATTATTGCAATTTAACATAACAGTTTTCTATTTTAATATACTTTAAAATATAATTTATTCCTGTAATGCAAAGCTTCAATCATTATGCAGTCTTCAGTGTCACATGATCATTCAGAAATCATTCTAATATCCTGATTTATAATCAGTGTTAGAAACTGTTGTGCTGCTTAATATTTTAGGACCTGTGATACTTTTTCAGGATTTTTTGGTAAATATAAAGCTAAAAAGAACAGTGTTCAGAAATAGAAATTCTGTGTTACAGTATACACTACTTTTTTTAAAGAAATTAACACTTTTATTCAGCATGAATGTGTAAAATTGACAATAATACAGCCTTGAAAAGCATAAAAAGACCCCATGAAAAAACATCCCAAACTTTTAGATGGCAGTTTATATTATATTATATTATATTAAAATAAATAAATACCAGTAAAAGTTTTTAGCTAAGAGTTTTCTCTTAAAACCTATTCACAAAGCATCTGAGAAAAATGGAATAGAGAGAAGTCTTAAGCTTTAAGGTTTAAAAATAAAAATGTTGCCAAATTCAAAGAAAGATTTTAAAATGCAGGCTAAGTGTCACTAATTAAACAAGTATATGTTTAGTTAATAGTCAGCTTCTTGTGTATGTCCTTCAAATAAACAATTAGCGGATATTAGGGATGTGACGAGATCCGATCCGATGTGCTGACTGGTCTCGCAAGAACGTGACGTTATCCTCGCAAAATATTTTGCAGTATTTACATTGGAGCTGCATGATTATTCATTAAAAGAAGAACACCCACGCTATCTTATTCATGAATGGCAATGATTTAGCAGTGTCTATTACAACTGCTTCACATGCTTCACTGACACTTACCATGTGAAACAGGTGTTAAAGACATTCAGATTTGCATTCTTGCTGCTGTTGATCCAGAAAGAGCAACAAACAGTCTTTTTAACCACATAATCATCATTATTTCTTTGTTAAAGACATTTAAATAACATAAGTACTGGGATAAAAGCTTATAGTTTGGGTATAAACACTTACTGTCTGCAGTAGCGATCAAATCGAAAGTATCTTAACACAAATGTATTGTAATGCTTATCCTCTTCTGCCAGGAGGTTGAGACAAATGCACGTTTAAAGTTTTTATCATTGAATTATGCATTTAAGAGATTCCAAAACCTCTAAATCCTTACGGAACATTTGCCAAAACACACTACAGGTTAAAAATCAATGATTTGTAATGTTTGTAATGGTATTTGTAGTGGTAACCATTAGACTTTCTGTGATTAATTTGCTTTTTTTTTTTCAGCAAGGAGGACAGTTTGTGATTTGGTCTTAGTGATTTAGGAGTCCTCCTCACTACTCCTAACATTTCACAGATTTAGGAGCTAGTTTTAGCACTAAAATGCTTTGTGAAATACTCTTAGAGCCAAAAAATTAGGATTCCTAAACCATTTTAGCCCTGCTGAAAAAAAAACAAAAAAAACAATAGAAACCATCACAGATTGTTTAATGATTTTGCTAATTATAGTGGGAATTGTACTGGTTTTAATGGTAACTGTAATGGCGCCTGTTGGTCTCTACTGGTAATTGGTCGCCTTCTTTTGGTGGCTTGTTAAAACCTCTAAATCCTAATAGAACATGTCCCAAAACACACAACAGGTTAAAAATCAATTTTTTATAATGTTTGTAATGGTATTTGTAGTGGTAACCATTAGAATTTCTGTGATTAATTTGCTTTTTTTTTTCAGCAAGGAGGACAGTTTGTGATTTGGTCTTAGTGATTTAGGAGTCCTCCTCACTACTCCTAACATTTCACTGATTTAAGAGCTAGTTTTAGCTCTAAAACGCTTTGTGAAATACTCTTAGAGCAAAAAATGAGGGGTCCTAAATTTAGGATTGACACGCCCATTATTTTTACGATTTTCTCCTAAACCAGCAAGCTACTTTTAGTCTTAAAATGTTTTGTGAATATGGGCCCTGATCTCCATATCAATATACCTTGGAGATTTGTGTTAGAACAGATTTGTTTAAAATGTTAAACAAAATGGTAAAAGGTCGTGTAAAATATAAAGTAGCTCTATCCTGCACTGGCAAGGGGGATGCCTATACAGTAAAACTTGAGAGTATCTGCACAGAACTGGCTCATGAATATTAATGAAATTCCACGAGTGGGCAGTCCAGGCAATGCATCAACATCTGCATGATGCGATTAATATTCATGAGCTCAGTCATTACTTATTGTGATGTCATAAGCTTTTTCCCCATTTTGTTAACATGAACTGATGAAGCGTGATTTGATTTCATGTTGCCATCTAGCATTAATTACAGCTCGTTTTTATTGTCGTTTTGTATTAAACTGCCATTGTTCGAATGACACTTTGGGCTTTTCTGATAGCACTGAATAATATGTTCCTGATTAATTGTTAATGAATACATTCATTGGCATTATCCAGTGAGCAGACACATGTTGCATGTTCGGCGGACCAGAGCGAGTTGATTAGATGAGGGCGTTTTGTCCAAAAAGGCAGAGAAAAGAGCCTCAACTTCTCCTGGGCTCCTTTATCAGGTCCCTTCTGTAATTGCACGTTTGGCACAAAGACTCGCTCCGCAAGATCAATTAGAGGTGCACAAAGAGCCCAGGCCAGAAAGAAAGAGATGTGGCTGAAAGAAATGAAGAAGGAGAGAGAAAGAGCTGTGAAGACAAAAAGGAAAGTCATGTTAATGTCTGACTGATGTTCTGAAGCATCTGCATCTCACGTCCTCTCCATTAGTGAGATGGGCTCTGTTGAGAGGTGGAGGAGGGAACGCTTGGCTGTGAATAACCCCGCGTCGGATGCCTTCTTAGCAAAGGGGACTTAATCATGAACGCTTCTTTCTTCTGCTTTTGTTTGCTAAGTCTTCAATCCTCCTAAGGCTTCCTGTCTCCCTTCTCTCTCTTTAGCAGTCCTTTCTGTCTTTTTCTTATACCTTACAAACAAACAAGTTCTTTTGTCAGTACTATAGTGCAGCGATGACATAACACATGTCAGTACTACAGTTCTTGTGGGATACTTAGTCCAGTATTAGACTTAAAAAGGAAAACGATATCATAACCAGCAAATTACTATTCAGTCTGTAATGTTCTTTATATATTTTATTATTTATTGATTGATTTAGTTATTGATGGAAAGAAATTAATAGCTTAATTCAGCAAGGATACATTAAATTGCAAATAATCCTGAAAAAAAAGAAAGGAAACTAAAAAAAAATGGTTATTACAAAAATAATAAGCAGCATAACGGTTTTCAACATTAAAAATAATAAGAAATGTTTCTTGAGGATCATGTGACACTGAAGACTGGAGTAATGATGCTCAAAATTCAACTTTTCATCACAAGAATAATTTTTATTTTATTTTATTATTTTTTTAATTGTTTTAAATTTAAATAAATCTAAAAATATATTTGACAATATTTTCTTGTATTTACAATACATTTGTAATATTTCATTAATATATTACGGTATTTATTTACTGTTACTGTTTACTGTTGAATGTCCAAAATTTTCATCCATAATTATCACACGTTAAATAAATACGGCCTCACATTATATCAGTCACGTTTACACACTGCCTCCGAAACTTTGTCTATCATAAAAAAAAAATATCAGATCGAAATTCCAGATTCAATTTTCTGTGTTTTTTGCATCTGTAGCAAGCATTTTAAAATATACATATATCTTAAAATATTTTCTTTTATTTACAGTAAATTTGTAATATATAATAAATATATTACTATGTATTTTACTGTATTTTTGTATCTTGCTGACTGCAGACTGTTGAATTTGTTGAATTTCTCATCAGAAATTTTTGCACGTTAAAAAATAAATACAACCTCACGTTTACACACTGCCATGAAAATTTCATCTGTTATCAAAAAAAATTTGGATCATGTTAAATTTTCTGTATTTTTTACATTCTTAGCAGCATTTTGAGATAAAAAATATATATTTAACAAAATTTTCTTGTATTTAAAGTAAATTTATAATATACATTAACTATTACTGTATATTTTACTGTATTTTTGGTTTTGGTTTTTTAATATCTTGCTGACTGCAGACTGTTAAATGTTAAGGTCCTTGCACAGTCCAAAATTTTAACACATTAAAAAATAAATACGGCCTCACATTGTGTCAATCACATTTACACACTGCCTCTGAAACTTCATCTGTCATAAAAATAAAAAAAAATTCAGATCGGGTTCAACTTTCTGCGGTTTTTGCATCCGTAACATTTTGAAATATACAGATATATTTTACAATATTTATCTTGTATTTACAGTAAATTTGTAATACATAATATATTACTGTATATTTTACAGTTTTTTTATTATTATTTTTTTTAAATCTTGTTGACTGCATACTGTTGTATTTTTTGGTTCTCAATTTTTGCACGTTAAAAAATAAATACGACCTCATGTTGTGTCAGTTATGTTTACACACTGCCTCTGAAACTTTCGACACTGGATTGGATTAAATTTTCTGTGTTTTTCACATTCGTAGCAAGCATTTTGAGATATAAAATATATTTTACAATATTTTCTTGTATTTACAGTAAATTTGAAATATATAATAAATACACTGCTGCTCAAAAGCTTGGGATCAGTAAGATTTTTACTTTTTTTTTTTTAAAGGAGACTTTTTTGCTAATCAAAGCTGCATTTATTTGATTAAAAATACAGAAAAAAATGTAATATTTTGAAATGTTAATGCAATTTAAAATGGTGGTTTTCTATTGTAATAGCCTTTAAAATAGAATTTATTCCTGTGATGCAAAGCTGAATTTTCAGCATCATTACTCCAGTCTTCAGTGTCACATGATCAGAAATCATTCTAATATGCTGATTTAATATCAATGTTGTAAATGTAATGCTGTTTTTTTTGGAAACTGTGATACTTTTTATGATTATTTGATAAATAAAACGTTAATTAGAACAGCATTTATTTATAATAGAAAACTTTTGTGACAGTAAACACCTCATTCAAAATTTGGGGTCAGTAAATTTTTTTCCTTTTTTCTTTCTTTGAAAGAAATTAATACTTTTATTCAGCAAGGTTGTGTCAAATTAATAAAAAGTAACAAATACTTTTTTATTGTTAGAAAAGATTTCTATTTTGAAAAAAATGCTGTTCTTTTTAACTTTTTATTCATCAGAGAATCCTGAAAAAGTATAACAGGTTCCAAAAAAATATTAAGCACTGAAGACTGGAGTAATGTCTAATAAAAATAAAGCTTTGCATCACAGAAATAAATTAGATTTGAAAGTATATTAAAATAGAAAACTCTTATTTTAAATTAAAATAATATTTCACAATATTGCTGTTTTTTCTGTATTTTTAATCAAATAAACGCAGCCTTGATGAGCAGAAAAGTATTCCTTAAAAAAACATTAAAAATCTTACGGATCCCAAACTTTTGAACAGCAATATGTGTACAATTTACTTTATATAGTGTATATAATTTATATACACTGTTACAACTAAGTAATTATTTTCCATATAAGATTTTAATTTTTACCTTCTAGAAATATCTAAGCAGTGCCACTCTTACTATTTTATCACAGTATAAACGGATTGTTAGTTCCTGATGCACAGTATATCTACTGGCAGTTTTAATATGTTGTTACTTCCAGGAAGACTACTTCAAGTAATATTTGAACCTTGCGACTTGTCACACTTCAAGCGAGAAACACTTCTAGACCACTTCTAGACCATCATTTGAGAAGCGATAAACTCAACTCCTAGATTCGCTCTTGTTACTTGCAATTTCTTTGTGCAACTTTTTCCTCCTTCCTCATTCTCCTCCTCTTTTCCCCCTCTTTTCTCACTTCAAGAGGGACCAACAGAAACAAAGTAAACAAAGCTATTTATAACCGCTTGCTGCCTCTCAAGTGGCTGAATGTACCACACTGTACACAACACAAGTAGAGGGGAGAGCGGAGGACGAATGAGGAGAGGAGAGGCGGGTTGGGTGGTGTCTTCTGTAGATACGTTGGGAATAACTAACACGACCTAATTCCCAATCCAATAAATTAGATAGATGGTAAACCTACATTAGGAGTTCTGTGTGGAGGCGCTCGACTGTAGCTGAATAATTTAACGAATAAAACGTGTTGTCTTTAAACTCTTATTACTCATGATGGAAGCAAACCTTTGTTTTTATTTCTGGCTAAAGGAATGGGCAGTCGTCGAAGCCATGGCAAAGCCTACAAAATCAAAATGTATATCCCAGCTTTTTCTGGGAGATGGGTTCAAATCCAGCCTGCGCCGTGACCTGATACCTTTTATCCCTTCCCTCATAATGTCCTTGTGCTTGCTCTGCTTTTCTAACCAATAAAGGCGGAAGAATCTTCTTGAAGATTATGGCTATAAAGCAACCATTCATACTGACAATGTTTAACAATGTTTTTACCAAAAAGGCAAAAAAAGCATCATAAAAATGGCTCATATGACTCATATGCCATATGCCAGTTCTTCTAAAGTCACTTTTGTGGGAGAAATGGTGCTCTTCAAGTATTATGTCATTTTATAGTGTTTATTAATATTTGTTTCTTTCTCTTATTTTGAAAACATAATATAAAACAAGATATGCAAGTACAATAAATATATTGCAACATAAAGGAAAAACCATATCTGTAAGAAGTTGTAAACAGTAATTGTGTCTGAAAAGAAGCTATTCTGTTAGCTTTTAGTTTTATACTTCATATTTTCATTTACATTTTACATTAAGTTTTAAAAATTTTCTGTGCTTTTGTCATTTTTATCAGTTTAAATGTTTCTGTTTGGTTTTACATTTTTTTTTCAGTTTTATTAATTTTAGAAATTTACTTTTTACTTTAAAAAAGATGATCACAGATTTTTTTTAATTTAAATAATAATTATCATGTATAAGTAGGGAATTCATTGTATTTTATTATTATTGTGAAATATTTTTTAAATAATTGAAAGATTTTTTTGATTTGTAATTTTTATCAGTTAAAATATTTATATTTAGCTTAATTTTTTTATTTTAAATAATTATAATTGTAGAAATAGCAAATTCATAGTTTATTATTATTATTATTATTATTATCATTATTATTTATTATTATTATTATTATTATTATTATTGTCATTGCTAAATATTTTAAGATAATTTTAGAATGTTTTTAATATTTTGCCATTTTTTCGGTTTAAATATTTCTATTTAGCTTTATTCTTTATATTTCTCAGTTTTAGTCATTTAAGTACTTTGACTTTAACTATATACACACACATCACTTTACACTTTAGTGATTTACTCTTATTTGGTTTTAAAAAATATATAGGAACTATTTTTTTATTTTTATATTTTGTAAGAATTTTTACATGATCACAGATTTTTATTTTATTTTAAATAATAATAATCATATTTTTTGTTAAGATAATTTAAAGAATATTTTTTTAATATTTTGTCATTTGTCATTTTTATCAGTTTAAATATTTATGTTTAGCTCTAATTTTTTTCAGTTTTAGTAATTTTAATATTTTGTCTTTAACTATACACACACATCATCACTTCTAGAAATGTACTTTTTAATTTATTTTAAAAAATATAGGAAACATATTTGTGTTCTTATATTGTAAAATTTTTTTCACTTGATCGCAATTTTCTTTTGATTTTTAAATTAATTATAAGTATCAAATTCATATTTTATTATTATAATTATTCTTGCTAACTATTTTTAAGATGATTTAAGGAGTATTTTTAAAAATATTTTCTCATTTGTAATTTTTATCAGTTTAAATTTCTATTTGGCTTTAATTTATTTTTATTTCAGTTTTAGTGATTATAATGCTTCGACTTTAACTATATACACTCACACATCACTTCTGGAAATTTATTTGTATTTGATTAAAAAAGGAATATATTGGGAAAATATTTTTATTCTTATATTGTAAGACATTTTACATGATCACAGATTTTCTTTTTGTTTTAAATAATCATATACAAGTAGCAAATTCATAGTATTTTGTTATTATTATTGCTAATTATTTTTAAGACAATTTAAAGAATATTTTAATTGTCATTTAATTGAACATTTTGTCATTTTTGCCAGTTTATATATTTGTTTAGCTTTTTTCAGTTTTAGTAATTTTTGTACTTTACCTCTACACATACACGTATATATGACTTTTAGAATTTACTTTTAATAATTTTAATTATATTGTAAGAATTTTTTTAAACAATTTTATAACAATTGGATATTTAGTCATGGATAACAATTTCTCATATTTTACATTTAGATTATTTGAAAAAAAAAAATCAATATTTTTAATTATTGGTAATTTTATCATTTTAATTATTTCTGTTTAGCCTTTATTTTATTTCAGTTTTAGTAATTTTATTACTTTGGTTTCAAATCCATATATATTTATATATCTTTTTTTGTTTTTGTTTTTTGTCGTGTAGCTCTCAAATCTCTTTTATGTTCATGTCAGCATTCAAAAATGACCAGATTTGATATCATTAGTTCTCAAAATGTCGTGAATAATGACTTAAATGTCAGTCTGTTTCTCTAAAAGTCTAGTAAGTTATGGTATTAAATGAGAAAAATACAGATATAGCATGGACATATGGTACATACTTTAATGACACTTTCATGTTGTTGTTTTTTTCATAAACTGCCGTTGTAAGGAAAACATGTGTGAAAATGTTTAAAAAAAAAACATCATGCCTTAATTACCAGCAAGCCAAAGATGACTGGTGATGGAAAAAAAAGTTCAGTTATGAAGACAAAAGCTTTAAAAGGAACCTAACCATATGTGCTTATATAGGTTTAGAGCAACACAAGAGTGATCAAATGATGATTTTAGGCGAATTATTGCTTTAAAGGTCTAAACTGGTTACTGGAAGGTTGCTGGTTCAATCCCTGCAAGGAGCAAACCTCAAGCGATCATTATTTTGCCCTTTGAGAAAGCCACTTAACCCCAAGGGTTGAGTCTCTAATAAGTGTGCTGTATGTCACTTTGGATAATCATCTGCTTAATGACTACTTACTAATGCAAGCATGTGTGTTCTGCTCTGTGTCTGCTCTTGATCTCCAGGCGGAGTCTGAGGGATTCTCCCATTTCCACCTCTACGTGTGCGCCGCCTTCCTCATCAAATGGCGCAAAGAGATCCTCTCCATGGTGGACTTTCAGGTACCGACGATCTCCCGCGTGTCTCGTGTGTGAGGGCCGCCGGGCTCCGTGAAGAAGCGTGTGTCGTTTACATGTGACCGTCTGCGCTTCCAACACATGCATGCATCACTGGAAAGCGTCCCGGCCGTCACTTACCCCGAGACTATCGGAGTAATTGGCCCTCCAGTGGAGCAGCCGCTGCTGTAACCGAATTTCACAGGCCAGCGGATTCACCACACCTCAGCGCCCGCGAAACGAGAACGTTCTGTTATTCCCCCTCATTCTCGCTCTTTCACGCTCTCTTTCGAAGGATCTCCACGCCTCGGCTCCATCTCTGATTCTCTCGTTTATTATTTGCCTCATTGTCAAGTCGAGTAGAGAAGGGTTTGATGAACAGCCATTTGAGCATGTGTTTATACTCGAGCTGTCAGTGGGTTAAAATAATCACATTTAAAGAGAGAGTTCACTCGAAAATGAAAATTCTGTCATTAATTACTTACCCTCAGGTTGTTCCAAACCTGTAAGACCTTCGTTCATCTTCAGAGCACAAATTAAGATATTTTTGATTACACTGATGTCACATGGACTATTATAAATATGTCCTTTCTACTTTTCTGGCCTATGAACGTAATTACTTTGCTGTCTGTACAGGGTCAGAAAGCTCTCGGATTTCATCCGAAATATCTTCTTTTGTGTTTCAAGGGTCTTAAGGGTTTGAAACGACATGAGAAAGAGTAATTAATTTTTCATTTTTTGGTCAACTAATTCTTCAAACATCTATGGACTAATGATCATGTTCACATGACCACGTATAAAAATGTATTTTTATTTGATTTTAAAAACTATATAACAATAACAACAACAACAATAACTTATTTCTATTAGAAAAACTATTTTTAGTCTTATATTTTATGAATTTTCACATGATCACATATTTTCTTTTTTGATTTTAAATAATATCTATGTAACAAATTTGTAGTATTTTATTACATTATATTATTATTACTAAATATTTTTAAGATAATTAAAATAATATTTTATTAAATATTTAAAGATTTTTATTATTAAATATTTTGTCATATCATATTTTATTTTAATTTTCAAAATTTTTTAGGATTTTTTCCCTCTCAGATTTAAATTAGATTTTGCATCCCAAATTTCATTGTAGTCTCAGTATATATACATTTATTTTATAGTTTATATATACACTCCCATTCAAAATATTTTTTCTCTTATGCACAATATTGATATTAATATTGTGAAATATTATTACAGTTTAAAAAAAGGGGTTTCTATTTTAATATATTAAAATATAATTTATTCCTGTGATGCAAAGCTGAATTTTCAGCATCATTACTCTAGTCTTCAGTATCACATGATCCTTCTGAAATCCTTCTAATATGCTGATTATTTCTTTTATTATCTATGTTGGAAACAGTTGTGCTGCTTAATATTTTTTGGAAAATGTGATTATTTTTTTCAGGATTCTTCCATGAATAAAAAGTAAAAAAAACAAAAAAAAAAAAACAGCATTTGTTCAAAATAGAAATGTTTTCTAACTATGTAAGTCTTTGCCATCACTTTTTATCAATTTAAAACATTCTTGGTGAATAAAAGTATTAATTTCATTCGGAAAAAGAAAGAATAAAAATTACTGACCACAAATTTATAAATGTTAGTTTATATTGTTACAAAAGATTATTACTTTAAATGAATGTTGTTTTTTATTGACTTTATATTTATTAAAGAATCCTGAAAAAAGTAACACGTTCCAACAAAATATTAAGCAGCACAACTGTTTTTAACATTGATTATAAATCAGCATATTAGAATGATTTTTGAAGGATCGTGTGACACTGAAGACTGGAGTAATGATGCTGAAAATTCAGCTTTGGATCACAGGAATAAATTACATTTTAAAAAATTTACATAGAAAACATTTCTTTTAAATTGTAATTATATTTCACAGTATTACATTTTTTTTCTATATTTTTGGTCAAATAAATGTAGCCTTGATGAGCATAAGAAACTTAAAAAAACAAAAACAAACATTAAACACTTTGAACGGCAGTGTATATATGTATATTTTTTTAAAGAATTATGTTTTTTTTTCAGTGAATTTGATTCTGCTACAATCTTCTTGTGCTTTAAGCACACATAAAATAGCATGTTGACAGTGGGTTTCATTTGTGGGTGATAATTCAGACTTGTTGAGCTTTGATAGTAATTAATTTACAGCATCCAAAGAGTGCAAATGTCCCATCTGGATTCGATTTACAAATAAATTAGCCGCCACCGATGTGTTTCTCCATTATTTACAGATAAATGAGCTTCTGTTTACAGGATTGTTGTTCTTGAGAACAAAGACACCTGTGCTTTTTTACGATTCAGATGCCGCGTATAAATCACACAAACCATTGTCATGTAGAATTAGGTTAATGCCGTAAAGGTTTTAACTAAATTTTAATAGCGTTAAAAAGCTCCGAAGTTCAATGCACACACGTGATATAATGCCAGACTATTCTCTCTCTCTCTCTCTCTCTCTCTCTCTCTCTCTCTCTCTCTCTCTCTCTCTCTCTCTCTCTCTCTCTCTCTCTCTCTTTTCTTTTTTTCTCTCTACATATGAAGAGTTTGGTTCCAAAATGCTATAAATCCATTTTGATTAATTTGAGTAAAAATGTGTTTTCTTTACCAAGAAAGTGGCAAGATAAAAAACACTATTTTCTGTTTCAAACTTTCACATAGCATCTCTAGGTTATAATAACATAAAAAAATCAAATCCAGATTTTGATTTTCAAATATTAGTTATAAAAACAGATTTTTTTTTTACCCCTAAAATGCTATAAATCCATCAGGGCTCTACGCTTGCTTTTCTTTTTCTAAAAAAAAATTAGGAGCACAGTAAAAATTTTAGGAGCGAGAAATTTTCAAAAAATCTGATAAAAAATAATCCTTCCCATTACGAGGTGATATTTGACTCCTTATAGTGAATTAAATGGGAATTTAGTTTTTATCTTTTTAATGCCATTTTTCTAACTTAATTGTAAGTATGTCATTTATGTGACATTTTAAAAACATTATATTTTAACATTTCTAATTAAAACAGAATAAGAATAAGCATGTCAAATGAAATCAGTATTAACAAATTAATTTGTACTACAGAGGTGGCTTGTAGGTGTATTTTTATGTTTAATGAGGCTCAGCGGAGACGTGTGCAATCAAATTCATAAATTCATGTTGAGATTAATGTTTTAAATATCAAATTTTGAATATAGATATATTAAATGATTTAAATAACTGAAAAGATACTGAAAATGAAACTAAAACTGCCAGTTGGTGGCGACAAGTCACAGATTTTTATTACTGAATCATATCATTCGTTTGATTCGTTCGAACGGCTGATGCATTCAGGAGTAAAGCAAGTGACTGTCTTTATGAATGGGAAATTGACTCATTGACTCTCTAGATTAGTTTAAAACACATTCATTGATAAATGAAACACTGTTGTGTTAAATGGAGATGTGCAGTGGCTCAATTGTGACTTTCTTTCAAAATATTTTTCACAACAAAATAGAGCAAAATCTGGCAATAGTGTTATAGTAATATTAATATTAACGTCTTGTATTAAGGGGAGACACTGCAGGCAAAAACTTTTTTCATGCATCTGTCAAGTTAGAGATTTTGGCCTTTTTGGTGTTTCAAATGTTTTTTCAGACTAGTGGAAAGTGTTAAGTATTTCTAAGTATATACCCTATATAGTATATGGCGTTTGTCGTGGTTTGGAAAAATAAGGAGAAAACATAACAGAATAACATGACGGATAACGTATTTTGTGTAAAATTAAAAATTTACTTTTCAATACCGACCAGATACAATACTGATTTTTGTTTAGGTTTTTTCATGTTTTGGAACCAAACTCTTCATATAGGCTTTTATGATGAGCACCATTTTTTAACCCGAAGCTTAAAGGCGCTCTGCTTAGCAGCTTGAAAATCAATGATTTTCAGCTTCATGCCACTGCACTAAAACTCCCAGACCGAAGAACCCGAGATCTGATCTTACACAGAGTGAAGCTGATTACGATAGATCTGCTCTTGTGCACTTATAGCAGCTGTAGGTGGTGGAAAGCCCACACGCACGAGTGAAACACACAAGCAGCGACCTAAGAGCAGCGCCAATCATGAATCACATTATCCTAACATTGTAATCATGCCATGATTACAAGCATTTCCAGTTGAGAACAGTAAAAATGCATTTCACAGAGCAGATAATAGCCAGGAAACAGTATTTTTTTGATTGACGGAGCTTTATAAAAGATCTAGTTTTTGAATGGTGTTTTTATGTCTTTCCAGAGCCTTCTAATGCTCCTGCAGAACCTTCCCACAATACACTGGGGCAACGAAGAGGTGGGTTTACTCCTGGCGGAGGCCTACAGACTCAAATACATGTTCGCTGACGCTCCAAGCCACTACAAGAGATGAGAACCCGCAACCGGACCCTGCGAAACCCAGACGATGATCTGACCTAACACCGGGATCAGTCCAAATGGCACTTCTTCGCTCGGTTTAATCTGACACAGCGGCAATAGAGCTGCCCAATTTTCTCCAATGACGTCAAATTTGTGTCATCGTCTGTTACAATTCACGATCAAGAACGAGACGGCGTAGGCAACCGCAGACAAAACGGATATTTTGGAAAAAACCTCCCAGAGATCTCGATGGCTGACAGTTCAATTTGCCTGCAGATGACTTCAGAAGATAACTGACAGTGAGATGCTGAGAGCCGAGGAAAAGAAAGCATATATGTGAGCGTATCAAACTAAAAACAGAAGGACGTGGCATTCTAGACTTCCCTCTATTTGTTACCTCAGATGTGGAGAAACCATCATGTGGCAGATCTTCAGTTTTTTTTTTTTTTGTTCCCCCTTGCCGACGCTCTCGTGTTTTGTGTTATTAGACCATAATTTGATCTCCTCTGCCCCTTTGCTCATTGCCACATCGATTGTACCGCAGGTACACGGGTCGATTCCCATCCGTAATCACTCTGCGTTATTGAAGCTCTGCAATACATGAAACTACGACAGCCGTAAAGGGTCATTTCTCAAGAGCGTTACGGATTCCAAGGATCAATATGCAACCGCCTGAGCGATGTGTTTGGGTTTTGTTTTGGGGTTTTTACGTTTTCTAGAATCGCAAGACTGTGAATTTGAACAATCCTTGAAAAAGTGGCTTTGTATGCGTGATATGAAGCTCTTGCACAATTGTTTCTTGGGAAATTAGTACTTTTAGAGCTTTAGTATTAGCATTTGACTACTACTGAGGTGACGTTTCAGCAAAAACTGCGGTGAAATATTAATGTGGCTTTATAAAGAATGAATCAGTTTGATATGAGGTCGTGTTGAAAGGAAACTACTGATTTAAAGACGGACTGAAGGGTTTTGGTTTTCACTGAAGCGTGGACGGGCGACAGACACGGCGCAAATCATAATCTTAAATGCTGCCGGAGAATGGCAGATGAAATCTCAAACCACTGTGAAAAGGCATTCGCAGGTCCATTGGATCTCCCAGGGCAACCGAATTATGCAGATGTTTATGCTAATCAGATGTAGATGATCTGATTATCTCCCTTTTCCCTTTGAACCCTCGTTTCACCTTTCGGTGTATTTATTAACTCCAGGCTGATACATTTTGATTGGTGATTAATTGTTCACCTAGTGAATCCTTCTGAACGTGATCTTTCTAAATCGGCGTGTAAAGCGAATGTTTTCATTAAAACCTCTAATCATTTCGTATAACTTGGACCAAAACCCTGCATGGATAATCTGAATAATAAATTAAATAAGTGTCTTTCTGCTTTAATTATTGAAGCAAGCGGAGTGTATTGATTAGACGGAGGTGTCAGAATCAGTTAAAAGTGATGCCGTTGAACTTCAAGCTCAGCGCCGTGGAGTTTGCTGATGTTAAACGCTTGAATAATGTACGTTTTGTCAGCTCGCTGTCCTTATTCATCCGTCAGTGACATTTGAAACCACCTGCGCCACACGGTCTCGCCGTTACAATCTATTTTTGATGAAGCGTTTGCGGTGCTGCACTCTTATTTTTTGAAATGAACTGGAATGTATTTTTTCTCGCGCAGTGTATGTCTTTATGGCTTTGCATAATTTAATGAGCTCATATTCACTCCAGAGATAATTAGTTTGCTCGTCACCCTTTTAACGTACGCTAATGAAGGGGTGACTTATTGTCGAGGGTTGAGATGGCTGACCCTGTGAGGTGACGGAGCAGTAATTATTCATGATACACGTTGAGTGAACTTACAGATGAGCTCCCAGTTTTAGTCTTTTGAATGTCGTGAATGTCTGAATTGATTGTATTAATGAATCTTGTTCAAGTCAACATGAAATCAAAATGGATGCCATTTGCTTTATTAATGCACATTGCTGCACACAATAATCTTCTGATTCTGAAACCACTTTTCCATTAAAGGGTTAGTTCACCCAAAAATGAAAATTAGCCCATTAGTTACTCATCCTCAAGCAGTCCTAGGTGTATATGACTTCCTTCTTTCAGACGAGTCTAAACAGAGTTACAGTATATTAAAAAATGTCCTGGCTCTTTCTAGCTTTATCCTGGCAATAGGCATGTGCTTCTCTTCAACACGTCAATAGAAGTCCAATAAAGCTCATAATAAAAAAGCCCATAATAAAAAGTGCCTTACACGGCTCCAGGGGGTTAATAAAGGCCTTCTGTTGCGAATCGTGCTTTTGTGAGAAAAATATTCATATTTAAAATGTTATAATCACAGCATGTGGACGGATGATGTAAGACGCTTAGAAGTCTTAAGATATCAAAACAACAGTCATGAATTACAAGTACAAAATGACGATTTGTAAAGAAGGATGTAGGAGGATTTCGATATAAGACAAAGAGGAGTGATTATTAGTTTTGAATGTGGATATTTTTCTCACAAAAAGGCCTTTATTCACCCCGGAGGCAACACTTTTTTTATGGATGGATGCACTGTATTGGACTTGTTTTGACCTGTTGAAGAGAAACATCCAGCTATTGCCATGATAAAGCTTTAACAAGCCAGGACATTTTTAATATAACTCTGATTGGATTTGTCTGATAGAAGGAAGTCATATACGCCTAGGATGGCTTGAGGGTGAGTAAATAATGAGCTAATTTGCATTTTTGGGTGAACTAACCCTTTATTTCATGTAGGCTATTTGATAATGTTAACCAGTAAGATGCTTTTAGGGATGAATTTGACCATCACCCGCAATGTCCGGCTCTCAAAATGTTGGTTTTGTGCAGACTTATCCCCCTTTCTCAATGCCTCATCAAAAGTAGACAACTTATATCTTGCACTAGCTTTTCATAAGCAGTTAAAGGAGTTATCAGATATCCATTTTCCACAAGTTTGTATGATTCTTTATGGTCTTCATGAAATGTCTGCAGCATAGTTTAATTAAAATTCCTTTTTTACCAAAAACAGCTCTGTTCACAGCGACCCATTTCAGTGCAAAAACAAAACTAATCAACTGCACCCTAAGTGGCTCTGATGTTGGGAGAAAATTAAGACTGATGGTGGAAATATGCTAATATGGGACCGTCAATCAGCGCTTATGGGCGGAGCTTGAGCAATATGACATCATACTGCTCAGAAAATCAAAACGGCTTGATAATTGAGACTGTTTAGGTTTTGGGAGGATTAAAAACAAGAATAAATTGATTTTTATCATTGTAGGGTGGTTGTGTCTACACGCTGCTATACATATTTATATGCAAACATTATGTAAAAGTGAATTTTGCATCCAGTATCCCATTTAATGCTGTGCCAAGCTGTTAGTCTCCTAACTAAAGACTAATTGAAAGGAAAATATTTAACTGAACCTAATTTAAGGTGATGTTTAATTTAAAATAGAAAAAAGATCAAGAACTATCATACACTAGCATTCAAAAGTTTGGGCACAGTAAGTTTTACAGTGTTTTTGAAAGAGGTTTCTTATGCTCACCAAGGCTGCATTTATTTGATCAAAAATGTAGTAATATTCTGAAATAATATTACAATTTTAAATAACTATTTTCTATAGGTATATATTTGAAAATGTAATTTATTCCTTCAGTGTCACATGATCTTTCAGAAATCATACTAATATGTTGATTTGCTGTTTAAGAAACATTTCTCATCATTTTTGTAATAGAAACCTGTGATGAATGGAAAGTCCAAAAGAACGGCATTCATTTAATACAGATTTTGTAACATCATAAGGTCTTTACTGTCACTTTTAAATCAAATGAATGCATCCTTGCTGCATAAAAGTAATAATTTCTTTAAAAATGTTTCTGAAAAAAGCATTTCTATTAGAACACCCATAAATCAGTCTCAGCCAATAGAATAGCTTTGTGGAAGGAGGATAAGATTCTGCAAGACAATCCATTCTTTCTTTCTACAGTACTCAACATTCACTTCCATCTTCCAATCAATTCCTAATGGATGACATATGAAATATTAAAATCAAACTTGCATTTTGTTCTGCAATATTCTGTTCCACTTAAACCAGTTGCAAATGCCGTTTCATGTTGACTTTAACTCTTCTGGGCATCTTTCATCATGAATGTTTTTTTTTTTTAAAAGAAGTAGATTTTCTCAAACACATCTGATTGTATTACATCTATTACCTACCTTGTTTCCACAAATACATATTAAACCACAGGGTTTTGATCTGTCTATGGTACAAACGATGAGTATTATCATATTGTGAATCTTACTCATGTTGCTTTGTTTAGTTTTTTGCTTTGTTCTGCTCTTTTGATTTTGAGCGAGTCAGCTGTGGTCGGTACACTTGATGTTTTTCCCTTTGTTTTCATTTATTTTTTCCAGAGAAAGAAAAGAAAAAGTGAGCGCCCTGCCGGTACGGCCGCCATGTCTATTTATAGACATGTCCTCTACGTCTTAAGTTGTTTGTCTCCTTCCAGTGACTTGTCCTGGGATTTCCTGCTTTCTCTCCATTTTGGACTCCCCGCTTGGCATTATTCCTCTATTCGTTTATCCGCTCAATCCATCGGGCCTGTGTTTGAAAGATATGCCTTTTTTTTTTTTTTTTTGATTTATTCAAAATGTACTCTATAATTTTAGGATCAAATATTTGCCTTGGGTCTGCAAATAGAATTGGTGCTTCTCCCTGTATTAGTCATTCTACTTGTGGAGAGTGTGATTTTTTTTTTTTTTTTTTTTTTGCAGTTTTATGATAATGTCGATGTGAAAGAACAGTGCTTTGGTTTATGCGGCTCATAGCTTCATGATTGTGTTCACGGTTTGCAATGCAAATGAGTCTCTTTAGCAGCTTCATGGTGCGTCCTGATGCCAGATCTCTTTTATTTGTGTTTTCCTCTCTGCCTAAAATGCCAAATTCCTCGAGTCATTGGGTTGTTCTTGCTTAATCAGTGCTTTTGTAGTCCATGCTGCTTCTAGCCTTAAAGAGAAGAGGAAACGGAGTTTTTTCTGCTGTATATCTGATTTTTGGATTCTATTAAACTGTTGGTACTCTGTTTTAATTTCGTTATTGTGTGTGCGAGCGTGCATGTGAAGAATGACCGTGTCCTCTTGATGAGTCCAGACAGCTGACGCTCGGAAGCGCCCTGTGGAAATGTCAGCTGTAATTAGCGCTTGTTAAGCAAATGGCAGGGTTAATGACCTCGTCGTCTCCCTGCCCACAGCCACAGTCTGTTGACTGTTGACTGACTGCGACCGAACCCGCATTAAACATTTATTATTCAATTTGACCGCTACGTCCAAGGTGTTGATGGGCACTCCTGGATGCTGCGAATTTCGGGGGGACGTCGTAACGGCTAATTGTGCAGTTCGCTGCTTATTTTTAGCCCTCCTGTCAAACGCCGGGACACTTGCGCGGGAAAGAAACCGAAGGACAAAAGGTGATTTCGCAGACACTCCGATATTGGGTGACAAGTCGGTCCGTGGAGAGAGTGAACTGAGAGGGAGTTCGCTGACGGACTGACAGGGAAAGTGTTTTGGCCCTCTGCGGTACGCTGTCCTCGTGAGAAATGACGAGGGAAGATTTTTAAATGAGTCATTTTGAATTATGTGAAATGTTTGGCCTTTACATGTCAGCAGCTTTCTGCTTTAGGGGGCTCTGCGTTGGAGAATACCGAAGGTAACGGCACGCAACCGAACACATAGTCACCAAATAATGCAACAAGATGGAGATTTTTAGGCACTAACCCCACTAAACACTTTGTGCACAGCCTTGAATGGTGTATTGCTTTTATAAAATGGTGGAATAAAAGAAAAAAACACACATGCTCAATAAATAATTGCATTTATTATTTATAACTACTTTTTTTTTTCTCAGCAAGTAATGTGCGTCATTATCCTCTCTGCTGTTTATAGCAACACAAGATTTTTCAACGTATTTGGATGAGAGGAAAAAACGATTTCATTTTGAAGTAGCTTTTTCAGATCAATATTATAGTCCAAGTTTTCTCATTTAGTACTCTTAAAAATAAAGGTCCTTTAAGGTGCATTTTTGGTTCCACAAAGACCCATTGAGTCAAAGGTTTTTTTAAAGAACCATCTCTTACCTTTTTATGATCTGAAGGACCTTCTTTCGCTACAAAGAACTTTTTGTGAAACAGAAAGGTTCTTCAGATATTAAAGGTTCTTTATGGAACCATGTAGATGATAAAATGCATTGTGAAGCACCTTTACTTTTAAGAGTGTAATACGCTGATTTATATTTTGTAATCTGTCTATTTTGGAACCTGTGGTACTTGTTTTCAAGGTTATTTGATGAATAAAACATTAAAAAGAACAGCATTTATTTAAAATAAAATAAAAATCTTTTGTAACAATATACAATTAATTCATATTTTATTTATGTATTTGATATGCAAGACAGGATAATGTAGAGTCGCAAAAAAACTGTGGACTTCTATGGTGCCCCTGAGTTTAAACTTCCAAAATGCAGCTTCAAAGGGCTCTAAACGAGTATATAAGTTGTAAATGTTTTTAGAAAATAATCAATCAATCGCTAGATAAGACCCTTCTTTCTAGGCTGGGATCATTTAGAGCCATTTGAAGCTGCATTTAAACAGCATTTTGGAAGTTCAAACTCTGGGGCACCATAGAAGTCCATTATATGGAGAGAAATCCTGAAATGTTTTCCTCAAAAAAAAAAAAACATCATTTATTTACAATTGAAGAGAGAAAGACATGAACATCTTGGATGGCAAGGGAGTGAATACATTATCTGTACATTTTTGTTCTGAAAGTGAACTACTCCTTAAAAGCAAAACATGGTCAAGTCAAGTGTCTGAATAATTTTTGGTCCCAAATGTTGGTCAATTTTACTAGTAGTCCACTGTATGGGTGTTTTGGGGTATAATATGTCACAGTTTACTTTTATTTGGCTATGCACACTTACACAAATTAACTACTGTATAGTGTCCTGCACCTACTAGTACAAAAATATAAAAAAGTATGTCTGGTGTCTGAATAATTTTTGGTTTGACTGTAAATGTTGTATTTTGTATGTTTTGTTTACCCAGGCTCTAAAATCACATACTGTCTTAAGTAGGTATTTTCTAAATAATTAATTACCCCGTAACCGCAAAACAAGTATACAGTATGAGTATGATACATTATGAATGTAATCTGGATGTACATGTTCTCCATGTTGTTGAAAATCTGGAAACTGAGGATGCAAAGAAATCAAAATATTGAGAAAATTGTTGTCCAAAAAGTTGTCCAAATGAAGTTCTTAGCAATGCATATTACTAATCAATAATTAAGTTTTGATATATTTATGGTAGGATATTTACAAAATAGTTTAATGGAACATGATCTTAATATCCTAATGATTTCTGGCATGAAAGCAAAATGGATAATTTTGACCAATGCAATGTATTGTTGGCTATTGCTACAAACATATTTATGACTGGTTTTGTGGTGTAGGCTCACATATAGCTAAAAGTAATAAAAAATTACACAATCTAATTAACATACATTATAATAAAGTTTTAACATTTGAAAGTGTTCTTTTAATCGTTTTAGCGTGTAGGAACTCAAATGTGTTTTACAATCACAGTAAGGCACTTTGTTGTGCATCCTTTATTTGTTACCATGTTAACAGTATAACACAGCTGCTTGATTTTAGATTCCAGTCTTACTTTTTCCCCCCAATCCTACTTTCTTTTTCCTGTCACTCTCCATCTCTCTGTCTTTCCGCTTGGTTTACTCTCATCCACAACCCTATTTGCAGGTGGACCATTGTGATCTGTCTAAATATTACCTCTCCCACATCCCCCGCGCTCCACGGCCCCCGGAGCTCCCATCCGTCAGGAGGCAGGAACGGCTCTCCCATGCAGAAGGCCTCGGTCTGCGGCTGAAATATTGATCACAGCGGCTCGTGGAAGAGCTGCCACCCAAAGCCCGTGACAGCGCTCGGGTCACGGTGACAAAGACAGAGGTGAGTGATTTTCTGTGATTAGGAATAGCCAGAGGCACTCGTGGCATTTTCAGTCTCCAGCGTGCTGAAAGGGATGGAAAGGAAGAGCGCCGGGGGGATGAGAAAGAGAGAGCGAGAGACAGAGGAAGTGAACCTACTTCTAGATCCTTTCAACCGGAGTGCCATTATTCAGGGAAGCTGATTCAGGAATTCAATAATGGATGGAGTGAGCTCTCTCTTTCTCAGTGGAAGAGTAAAAGCTGCTGCTGAAAGGTCATTGATGCTTCTCTCTCTCTCTCTCTCTCTCTCTCTCTTTCTCAGTCTCTCTGTCCTTATTTCCTCCCGGTTCCCATCCAGTAGCTAATCAGTGACTGACAGCTCAACCCACGTTCTCTCTCACTCTCCACCTGTGTGTGTCTCGCTCTGTTTGTCTCTTATCTGCAGATGGAGGGATAATGGTTTGATTGTTGCCTTTGAGTAGTCACTGAACATGTCTGAAGGAACAGAACATTAAGACGCTGGGCCATTAACAGAACAACGTCCTCTGTTCTTTGCACAGCCCGAACAGAAGGTCAAAAAGTCAGAGTCGTCGTGTTCCACATGACCGTGTTCTCGCTCGCGCTCGGGAGTTTACGGGGGGAGTGCTGGTTTTTGGCAGGAGCGGGCTGAAATCTGCAGTTATAATCTGATTGGTTGACATTTGCGTATTTTCAGGAAGTGGAGGCTCTGGAAATCCTATATTATATGATATTATATTATCACTTGGAAATATTTTTAGAATTTAATAAAGGTTCCTATCAGTGTTGAAAAAAAAATTCTGCTTAAAGAGCAGGACATATGGGTTTCGAAAAGTTTTTAAAAAATTGTTTTGCAGTTTGTAACGAAGCTATCCTTCAATGTAAACAGTCAACAAAGTTCTTAATCAAAAAAGTGCATAATAATCTAAATTAAAAAGTTTGTCAAGACAAACTTTGAACTTGGCTTGAGAGTTTTAAAAGTATGATGGTTTTCAGTCTGACATAGATTGAAGTTTAAAGTAGTTTTAAAGCTTAAAGCTTGAATGTTTTGAAGGCAATACAGTGTCAGATAGATAGATAGCATGTTGTTAACATGTTACTAACATGTTTCTAACATGATTAGCATGTTGCTAGTATTATTTTAGCATGATTGGCCTGTTACTGGCATGTTGTTAACATGATTCTGTCATGATTTGCACGTTACTAGCATGATACTAGCATGTTTCTAATATGATTAGCAAGTTATGTTGCTAGTATTATTTACCATGATTAGCATGTTACTGGCATGTTGTTAATGTGATTCTATCATGATCAGTGCGATTACCATGTTACTAGCATGTTTTTAGCATGTTTAACATGATTTACAAGTTACTAGCATGTTACTAGCATGTTGTTAGCATGGTTAGCAAATTGTTAGCATGTTGTTAGCATGATTAACAAGTTACTCAGATGTTGTTACCATATTTATAGCATGATTAACATGTTACTAACATGTTGTTAGCATGATTAGCAAGTTGCTAGCGTGTTGTTAGCATTATTCTAACATGATTAGCAAGTTGCTAGCGTGTTGTTAGCATTATTCTAGCATGATTAGCAAGTTACTAGCATGTTGTCAGCATGATTAACAAGATACTAGCATACTAGCAATTTCTAACATGATTAGCATGTTACTAGCATTTTGTCAGCATGATTCTAGCATCATTAGCATGTTACTACTCTAAATTTTCTTTAAGCCCAGAGTTTCCGAGTTGGGGGCGTGTGAGTCAGAAAACGGACACAGCCAAACACTATATAAAGTGATTATTTTTTTGTAACGTACAAAAAAATCTATATGTTACATACACAAAATATTATATAAGTAAGTGTGTGTGTGTGTGTGTGTGTGTGTGTGTGTGTGTGTGTGTATATATATATATATATATATATATATATATGATTCAGTTTACATCACCTTCATAAATAAAATAAAAAAAACACTTAAAAGCAAAAACACATTCTTTATTCGTCGTTTTGTAAATGTAGAGTTTACAAAAAATTGTTGAATTTTATGAAGGAAAGGTAAATCGCCATCTTGTTCCGTCCAAAGTGACTTGAACGCAATGATGAATTGTCAACTTGTAAGTACGAACATCCCAGGAGGACTTGAATGCAGCTTGAGTCTCAATGGATTATTAAATGGTACATAGAACGGAAGCTTGACTGATTCTCAAGGGATTTGGGGAGTTTTGACAGTTTAAGTTTAAACAGTCTTGGCTCATTTGAACATTCTGTCAGTGTAAATCTATGGGATTCTTCATTTTATTCATCATTTTTAGGAAAATCATAAGTATGGTCAGTTAGAAAAGAGAAAGATTGTCTCTCAAAAGAAAGAGTCGACAGATCTTATGATTCTAATGTTAAATGTATATTCTGAGAAAATTACATGCTTTCTGACCTTAGATGCATTTAAAACTGTTGTACGGGACTCCAACACAATATTAGGACACTTTAAAGTACCATATCAGAATCAGAATCAGAATGAGCTTGATTGCCAGGTATGTTTACACATACTAGGAATTTGTTTTAGTGACAGCAGCTCCACAGTGCAATAGAGTGACAGTGACAAGACAAGACATAGATTATAAAAAAGAACAATATACAAGTACACAAGACAAGTGCAAAGTGCAAAATAGCAAAAACACAATATACAGAGTATGCCATTACTAGGTACAGGTATATTAGGTGC
Source organism: Garra rufa (assembly GCF_049309525.1). Taxonomy (NCBI): domain Eukaryota; kingdom Metazoa; phylum Chordata; class Actinopteri; order Cypriniformes; family Cyprinidae; genus Garra; species Garra rufa. Next base: position 35,458,902 of record NC_133375.1, on the reverse strand, counting down.
AAATTTGGATGTAAGTAGGTATTAATAAATACTGAATAGATTAATAAAGTGTATAATAGTGCTGCATGTTCCACGTTTACTGACAAGTGTTCATGAGATGGATTGCCTGGGGAAAAAAACTGTTCCGGTGTCTGGTCGTCTTGGTGCTCAGTGCTCTGTAGCGCCGACCAGATGGTAACAGATCAAAGAGCGAGTGTGCTGGATGTGAGGGGTCCAGAGTGATTTTGCCAGCCCTTTTGCGCACTCTGGATAAGTAGAGATCTTGAAGGGTAGGAAGGGTTGTACCAATGATTCGCTCAGCAGTCCGGACTATGCGACGTAGTCTTCTGAGATCAGAATTGGTAGCTGAGCTGAACCAGACAGTAATTGAAGTGCAGTAATATGACCTGCTCTTTAAAGGGATAGTTCAGCCAAACATGAAATTTCTGTCTGTAAGACCTTTGTTTATCTTCAGAACATGAATGAAGATATTTTTGATGAAATCCGAGAGCTTTCTGACCCCGCATAGACAGCAACACAACAATTTCTTCCCTCTGAACACACATTTAAGACCGACACGGAAGAGAAGAAATTGTTTTTTTGCACACAAAAAAGTATTCTTGTAGCTTCATAACATTACGGTTGAATGTGGTAGTTGTGTTGCTGTCTATGCAGGGTCAGAAAGCTCTCGGATTTCATCAAAAATATCTTCATTTGTGTTCCAAAGATGAAAGAAGATCTTATTGGTTGGGAATGACATGAGGATGAGTAATTAATGACAGAATTTTTATTTTTGGGTGAACTATCCTTTTAATACTTTTGTGGAAACAGGATTCTTTGATGAATAGAAAGTTGAAAAGAACAACGTTTATTTTTGATCAATTATTAAGTAACACAACTGTTCTTGAGCAGCAAATCAGCATATTAGAATTTTTTCTGAAGCATTATATGACCCTGAAGACTGGAGTAAAGATGATTGAAATTCAGCTTTGCAACACAGAAATAAATTACATTTTAAAATATATTAAAATAGAAAACTCTTTTTTAAGTTGTAATACTATTCCACAGTGTTACTGTTTTTTGAACAGTAATTTATTTTTGATCAAATAATGGTAAGAGCCTTCTTTCAAAAACATTAAACATTTTAATTATTCCAATCTGGTAGTGTATGATTCAATGGATCCCATTTACATTTATTCATTTAGCCGATGCTTTTATCCAGAGCAAATTACAAATGAGGCATATAAGAAGCAATTTATTATAAGAGCCAACAATATTTGCAGTACACAGATATCCCAATGTAATAATAGTACAGTCCAGTTTTTAATCCTATTTTAATCCTAGAACCTGAAAGGGAATTAGCATTTCCACACAATAGGGTCCCTCTGGAATTTCCTGTAGGTTTTTTAAAGTGATTTAGAAGTAAAATGAGGATTTTTCTGTCGATCGTTTAATAGCAAGACGTACATATCATGACTCAGAAGTAACTCTGACTGTACAGCAGTATTTGCAAAATCTGCTCATAGATTTTCAGTTCATAGAACTGAGCTTTTCACATTGCAGTCATTAGATCTTGGTCGTATGTGTTTGGTGTGTCAACCTGATACCTTGGAACTGGCTATTTCAGTCAGCTCTTGCCATTGTTGCGCTCAATTTGCATCAGACAGTCCATGGCCAATATTTGTTAAGGGGAAAAAACTGCATTTCAAATAAATGCTGTTCTTTTGAACTTTGTTCATCTGAAGAATCCTGGAAAAAAATGCATCACGGTTTCCGGAAGAAAAAAAAATTAAGCAACTATTTTCAATATTTATTGTAATAAGAATTTTTTCTTGCAGAGCAAATCATCAAATTAGAATGATTTCTAAAGGATAATTTGAAGACTAGAATAATAGCTGCTAAAAAATCAGCTTGCATCACAGGAATAAATTACATTTGGAAATATTTAAATGTAAATATTTATATGTACATTTTTGTACTGGAAGCGAACTTCTCCTTTAAAATGAGGTAAACAAGGTGTTTTTTTGTTTTGTTTTTTGTTTAGTGATAGTTCATAAGTTCCTTGTTTATCTGCCCGCGGTTCTTCTGAAAAGTCCTTCAGTCCTTTGTGTATTTGAACCCTTTCCAACAATGAAAAAACAATGTGTTAAGAAGCCAGGGAGTAAAAATGTTTGCTTTTGAATATCAGAGTAAATTTAACTTATTTTGTCTTCTGGGAAACATGTAAGTATCTTCTGTAGCTTCTGAAGGGCAGTACTAAATGAAAAAATGTGATACTTAGGCAAAATAAGGAAAATGTACACATCTTCATTCTGTTCAAAAGTTTACACCCTCGGCTCTTAATGCATCATTCTTCCTTCTGAAGCATCAGTTTGAACCTTTTGTAATAGGTTCAAAAGTTTGAAATATATTTAAATAGAAAACAGTTATTTCAAATGGTAATAATATTTTTTTACATTTCTTTTAAAATATTTAAACATATTGCTTAAACCTTGGAGCTTTAAATACACTCTTATATGCCATAGAAGAACCTTTTTTGTCTAAACTGTTCCATAAAGAACCTTTCTGTTCACAAAAGGTTCTTTGTGGTGAAAGAAGGTTCTTCAGATTATAAAAAGGTAAGAAAGAGATTGTTATTTAAAGAACCTTTGACTGAATGGTTCTTTGTGGAACCAAAAATGGTTCTTCTATGGCATCGCAAAGAACCTTTTAAAGCATCTTTATTTTTAAGAGTGTATAAGGTCAAAAGTTTGTTTTCACAAGTGATGTAGGTGGATATGACCTTCCATATTGATCTGAATGCCTCCACCCACCCGTTTAATGCAGCAGTCACCTTTGAGACTCGTGCAAGTGATGATTAGACGTGTTATGAATCAAAATAAAATAATGTTTGCCCCGTAAGGCGGCAGATCTCATATCTCCAGAAGTCTCCAAGGCTGTGCCATTTGGAGGCGTTATGTAATGCAAAACTCGTGCAACAAACATCAGACGCACATTAGGCTTGAATAAATATCACAGAGGCATCTTCATATTCGTGAGCTCTGCGACAGGTCAGGACGTGTGCGATCGGTTCATGTATTTTATAAATATACACTATACAACTGACAACTTTCTGCCAGTTTCTTATGGATCCAGGATTGTTCATGAAGCGTTGTATGGATATGGATGTGTTTCAGCAGGCTTTTTTTCTTTGTTCCCACAGATGGATTGAGATATTTCATGCCTATACCTCCTACACGATTCTCAGAGTTTGTAATCAGCATATGTTGTGCACACCTTCAAAGACGTGCTAGTTTGCACATAACTTATGAGCAACAAAAAATTAGCAAATGTGTGCCAAACGTGGCAGACCAAGATGAAGATGAAAAGTTTCGGGTGCCATTTTGCATTAGTTTGTACATGTTGCGGGTTTAACGGAAGTGAAATTTCGTTGGGTTTCAATTGTCACAGAAGTCAAAATTAGGGCATTGAGATTTAATGCACAATATTTGAGAGATTTTTCCTGAATAACCGAATAACCGCCACCATAAGTGATTCTAATTTCAGTTTGGGTGCTCTCAAATAGAAATCCATGTTAAAGGAGAAGTTCACTTCCAGAACAAAAATGTACAGATAATTTACTCACCCCCTTGTCATCCAAGATGTTTGTGTCTTTCTATCTTCAGTCGATGAAAAATTGTTTCTTGAGGAGAAAAAAATCAGGAATTATCTCCATATGTGACCCTGGACCACAAAACCAGTCATAAGTGTAAATTTGTCGAAATTGAGATTCTTATGTCATCTGAAAGCTGAGTAAATAAGCTTTCCATTAATATATTGTTTGTTAAAATATACAACTATTTGAAAACCTGGAATCTGAGGGTGCGAAAAAATCTAAATATTGAGAAAATCGCCTTAAAATTTGTCCAAATGAACTTCTTAGCAATGCATATTACTAATCAAAAATCAAGTTTTTATATATTTATGGTAGAAAATTTACAAAATATCATCATGGAACATGATCTTTACTTAATATGCTAATGATTTTTGGCATAAAAGAAAAATCGATAATTTTGACCCATACAATGTATTTTTGGCTATTGCTACAAATAAACCCGTGCTACTTAAGACTGGTTTTGTGGTCCAGGGTCACATATAGTGGACTTTAATGGTGCCCCCAAGTTTGAACTTCCAAAATGAGGTTTAAATGCAGCTTCAAATGGCTCTAAATGATTCCAGCCGAGGATGAAGGATCTTATCTAGCAAAACAATCTGTCATTTTCGAAACAAATTGACATTATATACTTTTTAACCTCAACCAGTTCAATACAGTTAGGGTATGTTGAAAAACTCCCATCTCGTTTTCTTTCCCAACTTCAAAATTGCCCTATATCGCTGCAGAAGTACTGACCCAGTGTTTACGAAGTGAACATGCAAAGTAGATTAAACGCCCTTTACAAAAAAAAAAGAAAAGAAAAGGTAAAACAGCGATGTAGGGTGATTTTGACATTGAAGAAGAAAATGAGACGGGAGTTTTTCCACATACCCCAACTGCATTAACCTGGATTACAAGACAAGCATTTGAGGTTAAAAAGTACAGAAATTTTCAATTTGTTTCAAAAATGGCTGATCGCTTCGCTAGATAAGACCCTTCTTCCTCAACTGGGATCATTAGAGCCATTTGAAGCTGCATTTAAACTGCATTTTGGAAGTTTAAACTTGCCTACAGTGTGCCTACAACGTGACCAAGGCACGCCCCAATCGGCCTGACGGGGGCGCTACAGCAATCAAAAGTATGAAATCTAGTTTTGCAAACTAGTCCTAGGCTTTTCGCCAGATCTGAACCAAACTATTGCAGAAAGATTTTCTTTAGAGTGAATATCAATAATTATCAAAAATAAGTTAAACTTTCGAATCACTGTCGCAAAGGATTGGAAGTTTAAACTTGGGGGCACCATTGAAGTCCACTATATGGAGATAATTCCTGAAATGTTTTCCTCAAGAAACATAATTTCTTATCGACTAAAGAAAGAAAGACATGAACATCTTGGAATGACGAGATGTTGAGTAAGTTATCAGTAAATTTTTGTTGTGGAAGTGAACTTCTCCTTTAAAACGAGGTAAACAAGGTGTTTTTTTGTTTTTGTTTTGTTTAGTGATAGTTGTTCATAAGTTCCTTGTTTATCTGCCCGTGGTTCTTCTGAAAAGTCCTTCAGTCCTTTGTGTATTTGAGCCCTTTCCAACAATGAAAAAACAATGTGTTAAGAAGCCAGAGAGTAAAAATGTTTGAATTTGAATATCAGGGTAAATTTTACTTTTGTCTTCTGGGAAACATGTAAGTATCTTTTGTAGCTTCTGAAGGGCAGTACTAAATGAAAATTGTGATACTTAGGCAAAATAAGGAAAATGTACACATCTTCATTCTGTTCAAAAGTTTCCACCCTCGGCTCTTAATGCATCGTTCTTCCTTCTGAAGCATCAGTGAGTGTTGAACCTTTTGTAATAGTTGCATATGAGTCCCTCAGTTGTTCTCAGTGTGAAAGGATGGATCTCAAAATCAAACAGTCATTGTTGGAAAGGGTTCGAAGACACAAAAATGCTGAAAAACCAAAGAATTTGTGGGACCTGAAGATTTTTTTCTGAAGAACAGCAGGCAGTTTAACTGTTCATGACAAACAAAGGACTCATGAAAAACTATCACTAAACAAAAAACACAGCTGTGGATCATTCAGGTAACAACACCGTATTAATAATCAAGCGTATGTAAACTTTTGAATGGGGACATTTTTATAAATTCAACTATTATTTTCTCTTGTGGACTATATTTAAATATCTTTTATGTGAAATCTTATTCAGGTCATTACAAAAAATAATAATAACGTGCATTTTGTATGATCCCTCTTATTTTGGTAAAATTATTAACATTTTGCAGATTCTGCAAGGTGTAAACTTTTAATTTCAACTGTGTGTGTATGTACAGGGGTTGGACAATGAAATTGAAAGACCTGGTTTTAGACCACAATCATTTATTATGATGCTTTATTTTGTGCCCTGTGGAGCTTCCGTTTGTCTTGGGAATGACAGAGACAAGTCGTACACAGTGGCCAGAGGGATTTTGAGCCATTCCTCTTGTGGAACAGTCACTATGTGATGCTCTGTGTACTCCTTCAAAACATCCAAAAGTGGCTCATAATATTTGGATCTGGTGACTGTTGGCCATAGGAGATGTTCACCTTCACTTACATGTTAATCAAATCACTCTGTCTCCAGACTTGTGGTGTGTATTGGTGCATTATCATTCTAATGTTTGAACTATTGGTTGCACATGATCCTCCAGAATTGTTCGGTAGTTCTGCAGGGATGCGTCCATCTGGCACAGTAGGGAATGCCATGATATTACAGCCCCAAACATCACTGATCTACTTTTGTGCTTCACTCTGGGCACACAGCGGTTTTGGTGGTAAGCCTCTTTGGGGTTTCTCCACACCGGATGTGGGAAAGACAGTGAAGGTGGACTCATCAAAGAACAAAGCCTAAGATTTGTGCTTCTGGCACCATTGAAACCAATGTTTGACCAATGAGTGACCGAAGGTTTGGCTATAGCAGCCTGAGCATGCATATTGACCCTGTGGAGCCCCCAATGAAGTGTTTTGGTGGAAACAGTTGAGTTGAGATGCATGTTTAATTTCCACAGTGAGTTGGGCAGCTGTGGTTTTATGATTTTTGGATACAGTCCGGGTTAGTACCAGACATCCCTTTCAGACAGCTTCCTCTTCCATTGACTGAGTATGTATATATATACTGTGTATAATATTTGTTCATTATGTTTATTACAAATTATATTGTATTGTACATGCTTTACAGCCAACTGCAATGAGCAAACATTTTAGCATTCTAGTGAATCAATTTGTTCATTTAAATGAGCCAGTTAAAAATGTAGTAATGTTTAGCATAGCTATGCTTTCAAAAGAATAGCTCATCTAACAAATTTTTTTGGTTGCTTTGGGTAAATGCATCTGGAAAATGAAAACTATTAGTAGTTTTATTAAAAATTAATAATATTATTTTTAAAATTGTCATTTTAGTACTGCATTTGAGGTCAAAAGTTTATATACACCTTGCAGAATCTGCAAAATGTTAATTATTTTACCAAAATAAGAGCGATCATACAAAATGCATGTTGTTCTTTTATTAAGCACTGACCTGAGTAAGATATTTCTCGTAAAAGAAGTTTACATAAAGTCCACAAGAGAAAATAATAGTTTATTTATTTATCATTTTTTGTTTAGTGATAGTTGTTCATGAGTCCCTTGTTTGTCCTGAACAGTTAAACTGCCCGCTGTTCTTTGAAAAAAAACCTTTTTTGTGTTCTGGGAAACATGTAAGTATCTTCTGTAGTTTCTGAAGGGCAGTACTAAATGAAAAAATATGATATTTAGGCAAAATACGAAAAATGTACTAACCTTCATTCTGTTCAAAAGTTTACACCCCCGGCTCTTAATGCATGGTTTTTCCTTCTGAAGCATCAGTGAGTGTTTAAACCTCCTGTAACAGTGAAACTCGATGGGTCTGTTTGGCTCATGGTTCTAGAGGTGTGTGAGGAATTTGAATGAAATTGACCACTAGGTAACACTATTGGGTTTTACACCTCGTATATCGTGATTTTTCACACATACACACACAATATTCATATCATGTGTTAGATCTGTTCATTCTGAACAACTTTGCTTCTAGAACCACTCTACAGTCAATCAAAGGTTTTGTTAAATATTTGTCATTACGTAAGAAAGCTACTTTTTCGAAACTCGTCCTAGATGATTCGTCCGATTTTCACCAAAATTGATAGGCCATCTTCAGGTTGTCCTAAAAAAAGTTATCAAAAGATTTTTGATAGACTCAACCTTTCTCAAATAACCCACAAATGATTTTGACAAAGAGCTTACTGAAGTAGACATGAGGCTATATCTCCTCAACGCTTTATTTTATTCAGACCAAACTTGGAGTTTGTTATAAACACCAGGTTAACTGCACAGTGAAAAATGGTAAAATGGATCTTTAAAACTCTCTAACATATTGGCACCAATCTATGTGTGTGTCATTGTCACCCCTAGTTAAGCACACCACATCAATTTGGAGAAGCGCTGTCTATTGGATCAAAAGTGATGAATCATTAAATAATATTTGTAGTTATTTTATTTATGATTTTTCAGCATTTTTGGGTAAAATAGTTTTAAAATGTCTATAATTGCTTAACGGTCTTATAACGTTTGATCCCCACTGATATCTGCTTGCAGCTATATTTGGGGGTTCAAGCACATAGCGCTGAAACCCTGTTGTAAATGTTGGAATCATCACAGATCAGCGATCTCCACGTAAAACTGATCATGCAGACCAAACCGTAAGTTGTAGAGACTTGAAACCTGGAGGGATGGTAGTACTCACACTGCCTACAGTGTGACCAAGGCAAACTAGTCCTAGGTTTTTCACAAAAATAAGTTAAACTTTCGATTCACTGTCGCAAAGGGGCACCAAAATGTTCGAAAGGGGCAGGGCCACTTTTAGTAATATGCCTATGACTCCTGAACGGAATGAGATAACGCGTCCAAACTCAGAACAATTATGAAAGAGCTCAATCTGAGGTCACAGAAAAAAAAAAGCGAAGCTTGGCCACTTGGTGTTGCTATAAGAGGGAAAAAAACATAAAAATGGCTATAACTGCGCAACCATTTGTCCTATCAACATGAACATCGGTGTGCACGGTGTCTTGGCCTGTATCCGAAATCGCCCCCTATACCCTATTCACTATTCCCTACATTAGTCCACTAGTACAGTTCACTTGAAGGAGTGAATGAAAATGAGTGAGTGAATTCGGACACTAAGTGCACCGGAAGGACTGCCGCTTTTGCATAGTATTGCTTACTGTTTAACAATCATTTAAAACGGACAGTTCGAGTAGTAAGATTAAAGGATTTATCTTGAACTATGTCAAGGAGTTTATGTATAAACCTTGGTTAAACAATTTAATAATCAATTTACGAGCGCGTTGTAAAATGAACAGATGGATGATTCAGCTGCGGGCGCCATCGTCTGGAGAGACGCGGGAATTCAGTCGGCGCGCGACTCTCACAGTGCATTATGGGTTATCTCTAGCTGTTGAGCGTACATCGGTTGTACACTCGTTTTTGCGGTGCATTGTGGGATTGAATGAGTGCACTCGAGAACGTCCACTATGGTGTCGAACACCACTTAAAATCGCTGTCCCCTCAAATAGTGCCCTATTTGAGGGTATAGGGGGCGATTTCGGATACAGCCTTGGTCTGAAGTGCCACAAGTGTCTACAAGGACATTTGCATATCTCAAAAAACATGGCCACCATTGGCCGGCAAAATTTGAGCACCTGTCAGACAAGGTTAACGAAGGTTGATCGAAATGAAACTCAGTGGGCCTGTTTGACTCATGGCCCCAAAGGTCTGACAGAAATTTGAAAGAAATAAGCCACTGGGGGGCGATCACATTTTTCAAGGGCGTAAGCAATTGTACATTGCACAGTTTTTTCCACACATACGCACGATATTCATATAATACGATAGAACTCCTCATTCCAGACAACTTTACCTCAAGAACCACTGTTGTCAGTCAAATAGTTTGGTAAATGATTGAAAAGATGTAAAAAACCTACTTTTGCAAACTAGTCCTAGGTTTTTGGAAAAGACCACTGCAGTACAATTCTTTGGTCTCTCTAGGCCAATAATTATTTAAAAAAAAAAAATGTTAAAATTTACCCTTTGGGAAGCTATAATTAGAAAAGGGGCCTGTCCAAATTTACCCAAAATCCTATAAAGCCTAAAGGAAAACTCGAAACTTCATGAAATCTGGTGAGCACACGCGGCAGGTGATTCTAAACAAGCATGCAAAATTTTAAGGGGATCAAACCACAGCTGGTGCTGTAACAGTCATAAATGTTAAAAAAACATAATATTTCTATGGTAAATTACCTGGATTTGCCAAAAATGCTCGTTTGGTGGGTATAGGCTTGCTAAATAATCCTAAAATGCCTTAAAGTACTTGAACCCCGGTAATCGCTGCTTGCAGCTATATTTAAAATTGAGATTGTATTCTGACAAGGTCAAGATTCAAACTTGCTTCCTCAAAATCTGCATGGAATTAAGAAAGACTGGTTTGCTTTGCAAGCAACATGTGGGTAAATGAGTAATGTCATTTTTGAAATTTGAAATTTATTTGCATTCATTCACTTTAAAAGTGAATATCATTACAGAACTTTTATCTGATCCTCCCATGCTAATGCTTATTTCTTTGATGGTCTATGACAGGTGCCAAACTCTTATGAATGTGTTGTGAGTTTATGAATGCGGCAGCTTTGAGCCTGAAGTCATGATGAAAGGATGAAGATGGGTTTACAGCTTTAAACTTAATCCTAAATTGGAGGGTTTCCTTCCAAACCCCCTCATGGCCTGAATCTCTCAATAAAACATGAGAGAGGCAGCGGAGGAGCCTGAATACATATTTAAACAGGCTATTGAATATAGAGAGAATGTGTCTTTGTGTTTAAATTTGTGTTTTAACAACTGTGTGTGTGTGTGTTCATTTAGCAGCCTCATTGTCGAGGCGCATTTCTGTTTTCTGTGTCCCTTTCAGGCTTGCTCGAGTTTCAAACGTGGCCTGATTCAAATATTCCTTTTCTCTTCTTCAAAAACGCATAAAGTGCTGATAAATGGTTTGAAGAGAGAGCCACTAAAAGGATGAAACTGCAGAGAAGAGACCGAACAGAGCGAGTGCGGTATCAGGTGTGTAAATATGTGTGTGTGTGGCCAGCCCTGTCAGTTGTGTTGGATAAATGATGTGACAGGTGAGAGTGTGCTGGAGTGTTTGAGAGGTGGATGAGTCTGTCACACTGATTGATTTTCTTTCTTCGAGCGGCGCAGGCGTCGACGGGGAATGCAAACAAGTGGCCATCTCGCTCTCCACCATCTGCGCTCTGAAGACAGCTTTGCAGCGGCCACAAGCATTCTTCAAACGCTCTTTGGAGGCCGGTTTGGAAAGTTTGTGCTGTTGATATCTCTCTGTTTTAAACTCTAAAGACTCAACTTTGAAGCTGAAACTTTTTCAAACGTTTTTAGAAGTTTGATCTCTTGCTTTTTTGTGAGAGCCATATTCTACGCAAGTATACTTCTTATGTAGCGGTGACTTTACTCCAGTACTCAAGAGGGCGCTAGAGTTGCCCTAAAATCAGGCTTTCTATTTACGTAAATGTACTTGCGTAGAATATGTTTTATGTGAATGTGAATAGTCCATAAAAGCATTTGGACACTTAAGTTTCACTTAAAAATCAATCATATATCATTAGCAGTGTTACTTTAGTTCAGGGGTGCCCAACCCTGTTCCTGGAGATCTACCTACCTGCAGACTTTAGTTCCAGCCCTGCTCCAAAACAGCTGTCTGGAATGATCAAGTGCTATTTTAGAGATTAATTAGCTGGTTCGGGTGTGTTTAATCAGGGTTGGAGCTGAACTTTGTAGGATGGTAGATCTCCAGGAACAGGGTTGGGCACCCTTGCTTTAGTTGTTTATATGCAGTTGTAGTATTAAATAATAATTTGGATTAGCTTTTATGTATTCATAATTAATTTTAGTTTAAGTTTTGGTTGTTTTTTTAGTGGATTATTAGTTTCTGTTTAGCTTAAATTTGTTTTTGTTAGTCATTTTTTGTAATTAAACTTACTTTGGTTAGTTGCTGAAACATTTCTCATTTGCATTTAAGTAAAAGTTTGTTTTTTCATCTTATGTTTATATTTTATCAGCTTTTTTCAATTGCACCAAAAGGAATTTTAAAAATAGATTTAGTTTCAAGCAAACAAATGATGTTATAGTTTTTTTCCCCCTAATTCCTCTTTCTTTTTGATGCAATTTTGTGGGATATTCCTGCAGGATATCAGTATGACTTACAATTATACAGGTGTTTGTTCGGCAAGTGGCACTGCTTTGCAGGCTCCGACTGTCGACGAAGAAGTCTCCTAGCAACTAAACTGAGGATAAATCAGGCAATGCAATGCTACAATTTGTTTTGCAGGGGTAAAATAATCAAGAAATCATTATAGTAATTATCAGAAATGCTCATTTACTAGAGCAAAGCAAAGTTTTATTATCATGCTGAAATTTTTCAGCTCATATTTAAATTTCATTTGCTTTAAAGTGAGTGTTTAACAATATACGTCGGAAACATGACGAAATCAAATTGAATGCTTTGGAAATTTGACTTCAAATGCCACTCTATTGCACTTTTCCAATAGGAAGCTAGAAATCCTTTTAATTCTTTTTGTCTTTTAATCAACCAGTGTTTTGGTTGATTGAGGTTTAGGGAATTGTTTGTTTTGGGTCAGTTTTGTTTTGAACTGTTTTGTTTTGGGTTGGTTTGGTTTTGGATTGTTTTGTTTTGTTTTGTTAGAAATAGTTTTTGGGGAGGTTTGTATTCGATTGTTATTTGTTTTGGATTGGATTCATTTGTTTGTTTTGGGTTGATTTTTGTTTTGCTAGTTTTTGTATTGTATCAGGTTTGGTTTGGATTCATTTGTTTGTGTTGAGTAGAGTTTGTTTTCTTTTGTTTTGGATTGGATTGATTTGCTTGTTTTGGGGTTTTGCTTTGTTTGTTTTGTATTAAATTAGATTTTGTTTTGGATTGGGTTGATTTGTTCATTTTGGGTTTTTGTTTTGGATTGGATTGATTTGTTTGTTTTGGGTTGGTTTTGTTTTGAATAGTTTTTGTTTTGTTTTGTATTGATTGGATTTTGTTTTGTGTTTGTTTGGAATCGTTTTGGTTTGATTTGTTTGTGTTGGGTTGTCTTGTGGTCCGTGTACTTTTTCATTCATTCATTATTCTATTTTGGAATGAAAGATGAAATTTAAAAAAGGGTGCAGCTTGGTTTTTTGTTTAAAAGAAAAAAAGCAGAAATGGCTGTATTTTGTTTTCCAAATGTATTGTTGTCATCAAATAATAGTATTAGAAAATTGGACGCATTTCCGATCGTTTTTTAATTTGTAATATTTATTTGTACATTTATTGTATTTCATTTGACTGATCCTATCTTTACCCGGAAGTAAATTACACCATCGTGCGGGTATCAGTGATGCGCAGGTTGATCCGAAATGAGCGGTCACCCGCGGTTATGAGTCATCCAAAAATATTTTTAATGATATTCGGGTCGTGGTCGGTCAGGTCGTTTGAAATAAAGATGTCAATTAAACCTTTGTAATTTATATAGTACTAGACACACTTTTCTATGAAATACATAGAAAAGTGTGTCTAGTACTATATAACTTACGAGCGGGTCAAACCGCGGTCACCCGCGGTTATGAGTCATCCAAAAATATTTTTAATGATATTCGGGTCGTAGTCAAATTTATATAGTACTAGACACACTTTTCTATGAAATACATATTATATATACATATAAATTACAAAGGTTTAATTGGCATCTTTATTTCAAACGACCTGACCGACCACGACCCGAATATCATTAAAAATATTTTTGGATGACTCGTAACCGCGGGTGACCTCGGGCACCCGCTCATTTCGGATCAACCTGCGCATCACTGATACCCGCACGATGGTGTAATTTACTTCCGGGTAAAGATAGGATCAGTCAAATGAAATACAATAAATGTACAAATAAATATAACATATTAAAAAACGATCGGAAATGCATCCAATTTTCTAATACTATTATTTGATGACAACAATACATTTGGAAAACAAAATACAGCCATTTCTGCTTTTTTTCTTTTAAACAAAAAACCAAGCTGCACCCTTTTTTAAATTTCATCTTTCATTCCAAAATAGAATAATGAATGAATGAAAAAGTACACCGACCTCTTGTACTGTTTTGGATTGGATTGATTTGTTCATATTGGGTTTTTGTTTAGCTTGTTTTGGGTTGGATTAGATTTTGTTTTGGATTGATTTTATTGTTTTGGGTTGGATTTGTTTTTATTTATTTTAGTTTATTTTTTGTTTTGGATTGATTTATGTTTAATTTTGGATTGTTTTGTTTGTTTTTGGATTGTTTTGTTTGTTTTTGGATTATTTTGATTGAAATAGTTTTTAAATAGTTTTTGTTTCATTTAGGATTGCTTTGTTTGTTGTATTGGATTTTGTGTTGGTTTTGAACTGAATTTTTTTTTTTTTTTTTGGATTGGTTTGTTTTATTTTGGATTCTTTAGTTTGTTTTGGATTATTTTATTAGCAATAGTTTTTGTTTTTGTCTTGGATTAGATTTTATTTAGTGTTGGTTTTGTTTTGGATTGTTTTTATTTGTTTGTGTTGAGTTTGATTTTGTTTTGTCATGTTTTGGATTGGATTGATTTGTTTGTTTTGGGTTGGGTTGGGTTGATTTTGTTTTGTCTTCTCTTGTCTTGTTTTGGATTGGATTGATTTGTTTTGGGGTTTTGTTTTGTATTGAATAGAATATTGTTTTGGATTGATTTGTTTGTTTTGTGGTTTTGTTTTGTATTGAATAGAACTTGGTTTTGGATTAGATTGATTTGTTTGTTTTGGGTTTTTGTTTTGTTTGTTTTGTTTTGTATTGTTTTGAATTTATTTGTTTTGGGTCGGTTTTGTTTTAAATCGTTTAGTTTTGAATTGTTTTGTTAGGAATAGTTTTTGTTTTTTTATTGGGTTGGATTTAACTGTGCATTTGGATTGATTTGTTTTAAATAGTTTTGTTTGTTTTTGGATTGGATTGATTTGTTTGTGTTGAGTTGGATTGATTTTGTTTTGTCTTATCTTCTCTTGTCTTGTTTTGGATTGATTTGTTTGTTTTGGGGATTTTGTTTTGTTTTGTATTGAATATAATATTGTTTTGGATTAGATTGATTTGTGGTTTTGTTTTGTATTGAATAGAATTTTGCTTTGGATTGGATTGATTTGTTTGTTTTGGGTTGGGTTGATTTTGTTTTGTCTTGTCTTGTCTTGTCTTGGATTGTTTGTTTTGGGGTTTTGTTTAGTTTGTTTTGTATTGCATTGTTTTGAATTTATTTGTTTTTGGTTGGTTTTGTTTTAAATCGTTTAGTTTTGAATTGTTTTGTTAGGAATAGTTTTTGTTTTTGTATTGGGTTGGATTTAACTGTGCATTTGGATTGATTTGTTTTAAATAGTTTTGTTTGTTTTTGGATTGGATTGATTTGTTTGTGTTGAGTTGGATTGATTTTGTTTTGGGTTTTTGATTTTGGATTGGATGAAATTGTTTTGTTTTAAGTTGTTTTGGACTGGATTGGATCTTGAGTTGGTTGTTGTTAAGTTGGATTGATTTAGTTTAGTCTTGTTTTGGATTTGATTGGATTAAATTGTTTGTTTTTTGGATCATTTTGATTTGCACTGGATTGGATTTTGTTTTAGATTGAATTGATTTGTTTGTGTTGGGTTGATTTTAGATCGTTTTGGATTAGTTTGGTTTGTATTGGGTTGTTTTAGTTTTTTTTTGTTAGTTTGAGCTCTTTTATGCTATGACACTAACATATTTAAGCATCCAAAAACTTTTTTAGTTCACTGAAACATTAAATTGCGACATATGGAAGTGCAGTATCTATAACAGTGCTTTCATTTTTATATTGTTCCTAGGAGATCTTGAATAGCATGCCTCAGGATGCTCGTCGCTGCTGTTTGTGGGATGATGATACCCTTGACGCGGTGGCCGCCAGCATCCTCCTGCCCTCTGGACCACACAGCTCTTTCTACAGCTGGAGGTGGTACCCGCAAACATGCCTCTCTCTGACAGGCCTCTCACCAAGATGAATTCATCGCCAGCACGGGTTGAAATACTCTGGCCAAAACAAGTAATTTGATTGCCCCGACCGCAAATTAAGTTAGTGTGATTCAATTTTCGATTTGGAGCTATCCAGCAGCCATACATCACAGCAGACATATTTCATTACCCAGCTAAAGCAGGTGGGGGGCGGGGCCAGGGGTGCAGGTCTCCACAGGAAGACATCATAGCATTGTTATGGCACACGTTCAGTCGCTCACACTCCCTTCCTCCCAGCTACAACGGGGCTATTTATAACACGCAAACACATAGGGCTGTCACCGCACACGCTCGCGAGCGCATCAGATATATCCAGATAATTGTGATTGTCCCTGTCCGTTCGGTGAGAGATGATGTAAACAGCATTATCGCCACTGTTTCGGATGGGAATGTGTGTGCGCGTGTCTGTAAGACGAACGGCGGCCTGTTGTTGCACACGAACCGACGGGTGACGCAAAACAGCACTTCTCGCAGTTTATGCCTCTGAGAATTGTTGTCTGTTTCCGTGGTGACCGGCTGTCACTCTGATTGCACTGGCATGAATAATATTCGGAGTGCTGTTCGTAATCTGGTCTGGGCGAAATGAAATGTCTTCGTGGCTCCATTTCTGCCCTGGGTGCTTTTTGTTTTATCATTCGCCGTGTTATTTTTTAGTTTTGTTTATATTCGATTGTATATATTCATGTTTTAAATTAGATTTTCATTTTAGGTTAAATTGTGTCTCTTGTGTATTAGTTTCAGTTTTTTCGGTAACTTTAGTACTTTGACTAAAACTTAAATGCAAATTAGAAATGTTGCATTGGCAACTAACTGAAATAAATTTTTAATTAGTTTTCGTTAACATTAGTTGTGCATATCTTGCTGGGTGCAGCCATGTTCATGTGACGCCATACATCTAAAAAATGACGAAATCAAATTGAATGCTTTGGAAATCTGACTTCAAATGCCACTCTATTGCATTTTTCCAAAAGTCTTTTAATCAACCAGTGTTTTGGTCAATTTAGGTTTGGGGAATTGTTTTGGGTCAGTTTTGTTTTGAATTGTTTTTGGGGGAGGGGGGATTTAGTTTGGGATTGATTTTTGTTTGTTTGTTTGTTTGTTTGTTTGTTTGTTTGTTTTAGTTGGATTCAGTTTTGTTTTGAATTGTTTCTGGTTGGTTTTGTTTTTGGATTGATTTAGTTTTGGAATTGGATTGATTTGTTTGTTTTGGGTTGATTTTGTTTTTTCTTGTCTTGTTTTGGATTGGATTGAATTTTGTTTTGGATTGGATTGATTTGTTTGTTTTGTGTTTTGAATTGTTTTTTTTGTTTTTTTTTTAGATTGATTTGTTTTGGTTAATTTTGGATTGGATTTTGTTTTGTGTTTTGGGATTGTTTTGTTTGAAATAGTTTTCATTTCGTTTTGGTTTGATTTGTTTGTGTTGGGTTGTCTTGTCCTGTTTTGGATTGGATTAATTTGTTTGTTTTGGTTTTTTGTTTAGTGTGTTTTGGGTTGGTTTAGATTTTTTTATCTAATGTTTATATTCTACTTTATTTCAGATTTTTTCTTTCAATTACTAAAAAAATTTTTCAATAGCTTTAGTTTTAGTTAACATTTAGAAAACTGATTATTAACTATCAATCCAAGTGACATCTGCAAGCAAAACTTGAATTTATTTTTGTTTTAGTTTTAGTAATTTTAGTACTTCAACGTAAACTTATTTCAGTTAGTTGCCAGGGCAATAATTCTTTTAGATTTAATTAATTAAATTTTTTTTTAATCTCATGTCATGTTAATATGTTTATTCTATTTTAGCTTTATTTCAATTTCCACTTTTTTTAATATTTTAATTTTTAGTTAAGAATACGAACACTGACCTTTTGCTATCAATCCAAGTGGCATTTGCAAACAAAACTTTAATTTATTTTTGTTTCAGATTTAGTTTGAGTAATTTTAGTACTTCAACATAAACTTATTTCAGTTAGTTGCCAGTGAAATATTTCTAATTTAGATTTAATTATTTAAAAAAAAAATGTTTTTCATCTGATGTCATGTTAATATATTTATTATATTTAAGCCTTATTTCAATTCCCAAATGTTTTAATATTTTAATTTTTAGTTAAGAGTACGAACACTGGTCTTTAGTTATCAACCCAAGTGGTATTTGCAAACACAACTTAAATTAATGTTTTATTTTATTATATTTTTATTATATTTCAGCTTTATTTCAATTTCCAGAAATTATTTTTAATATTTACATTTTTAGTTAAGAATACGAACACTGATCTTTAGCTATCAATCCAAGTGGCATTTGCAAACAAAACTTTAATTTATTTTTTATTTTCGGATTTAGTTTTAGTAATTTTAGTACTTGGACTTGTCTTGGAAACAATTAATTTAATTAAATAATTAATTAATTTCAGTTCATTTATTCTTAATTTATTTAAATTTTAGTCATTTTAGTACTTCAATGTAAACTTATTTCAGTTAGTTGCCAAGGCAACATTTCTAATATTTAGATTTAATTGTTTGTTTGTTTTTTGTTTTATTATATTTTTATTATATTTCAGCTTTATTTCAATTTCCAGATTTTTTTTTTATATTAATTTTTTTGTTAACAATATGCACACTGATCTTTAGCTATCAATCCAAGTGGCATTTGCAACAAAACTTTAATTTGTTTTTATTTCAGATTTAGCTTTAGTAATTTTAGTACTTAAACTTTTCTCGGAAACAATTAATTAATTTATTTCAATTAAGTAATTTCAATTAAAATATACTTAAATTATACTTAAAAAAATTTAATTTTAGTACTTTAATGTAAACTTTTTTACATTTTAAAACATTTCTAATTGAGATTTAATTATTTAAAAAACTGTTTTATTATATTTATTATATTTTTATTATATTTCAGCTTTATTTAAATTTCCAGAAATTATTTATAATATTTTAATTTTTTTGTATGAACACTAATCTTAAGCTATCAATCCAAGTGCCATTTGCAAACAAAACTTTAATTAATTTAATGTAATTTAATTTAATTAAGTAATTTCAGTTAAATTCTTAATTTAGTGAGTAATTTTAGTACTTCAACGTAAACTTATTTCAGTTATTTGCCAAGCCACTATTTAAATTCTATTTAAATATTATTTTTTTTAAATCTCATGTCATGTTAATATATTTATTATATTTCGGCCTTATTTCAATTTCCAAAAACTTTTAATATTCACATTTTTAGCTAACAATATGAACACTGATCTTTAGCTATCAATCCAAGTGGCATTTGCAAACAAAACTTTATTTTTATTTCAGATTTATTTTAAGTAATTATAGTCCTTAAACAAGTCTTGGAATCTAACTAAAATAACTTTTCATCTAATGTTTTTATATTTCAATTAATTTATTCTTGGTTTAGGTTTAGATTTACTCATTTTAGTACTTCACCTTAAACTTAATTTCAGTTAGTTAAGTTAAGGCAACATTTTTAAATTGCATTACATTTTTTAAAATTCAAGTTTTTCACCTAATGTTTATATTGTATATTCAGCTTTATTTTGGTTACAGAAAACAGCTTTTAATTGTTTTAGTTAACAATACCAACCCTATTGATCCAAGAAGCAAACAAATGAAACAGCAGCTTTTCTCAGAAGAACAGCTTTTTCAGTATCATTTAGGATATTTTGGTTGCTTGTGTTCCCCCAAAACGGTTGTGGAGTCATGCAATGTGACAAATTCGCCCTAAAGTGTGCACTTTAATGCTCTTATTCAGCATGCCGGCTGACTTCTGAATAGTTGCTTATTGAGGGTTTTGTAAACAGAATACGGTGTTTACGTCTGTCGGCCCTTAAGCCGAATGCCACAATCTCCGTGGCGAGATTGGGCTGTTGAAGTGGATGTAAACAGACTGCGTTATATTTCATTATCCTGATCATTTCCCGCAGATGTATCTATGAAAACATTGATTAAAATGCGTATAAAGAATTTTTATAGCTCCGGGGGAAGAAAAAAAAGTGCTGTTTGAATCACAGCTGAGGCTGTATTGAATCTGCAGTCAATTAGGAAGATGAAAACACATTTTCAGAGCACATATTAAAATAAGAAGAACCCAGTAAGGGGTGAGAGCTGTTCCTACGTCTCTAGTTTGTTAAGCTCGAGGAGAGTCTGGTGAAGAACTCACGCAGCAGACCGTGCTGCTACCCTCTTTAAATACAGCACGAATTTCCTGCGGATCTTGGTCGGTGTAATTGGAAAGGCGTGTTATTGATTGCATTGGAGACTATGGCTAATGAATAGATTTAGCTCGAGTTCCCGCTCCTGTTTTTTCTGCTCTCAGTCAATGACAGCGGCGCCGCAGAGCAACAGGCCGAGATTACTGTAACAATCCTGTTATTCTGTCCTCTAATTAGGACGGGTCACTCTATTTACCGGTATGATGTAATTCATGTTGCGAATGGAACTCGGTCCATTTGCGCTCAGTCATTATTTTCCGGTTTAATGGGGGTGTCGAGACAGGGTGTTTTTCTGAGTCCGCGAGGCGGTGAGCTCTTTAAAGACAATTGGACTTGTAATAGACAGAGAAATGCTTGGCTGGTTCACGGCAGCTGTTGTTGTCAATTATATCGAACACCTGAACCTGCTAAACATCAATACTTCCGTCTCTCGACTGACACGTTAGTCTTCTCATTATTAACAGTCTCTGTTGGCATGATAGTGTGTATTAAAAGTGCCCTAAGTGTTTTTTTTAATATACCATGCATGAAAAAGATCAAGCAGGGAAGCAGTTTTTTTAGCCAATCAGAAATGCTCTTTGCTTGTCACTCATATGTGACACTGAACCACAAAACCAGTCAAAAGGGTCTTTTCTTTTAAATTGAGAGTTATCCATCATCTCAAAGCTGAATAAATAATCTAGGATAGATACTATTTGAACTTTTGAGAAAAGTTGTCCAAATTAAGTTCTTAGCAATGCATATTACTAATCAAAAATTTCATTGTGATATATTTGTGACATGATCTTTGCTTAAAGGAACAAAAATTTCACAACAAAAATTTACAGATAATGTACTCACCCCCTTGTCATCCAACATTTCAGGATTTCTCTCCATATAATGGACTTCTATGGTGCCCCCGAGTTTGAACTTCCAAAATGCAGTTTAAATGCAGCTTCAAAGGGCTCTAAATGATCCCAGCTGAGGAAGAAGTGTCTTATCTAGCGAATCGATCGATTATTTTCTAAAAACATTTACAACTTATGTACTTTTTAATCTCTACACCAGGGGTCCCCAAACTAAGGCCCGGGGGCCGGATGCGGCCCGCCCCCACATTTGGACCGGCCCTCTGAACAATCCCAGAGACATATTTTGAAAATGTAATTTTAAATATGTTTTACTAATATCATGTCGGTATTTGATAATAAAGGTTGGCTTTCAAAGTAAAATTTCCCTTAGTTATTAACATAGCCTAATTATTTGTTAAATTCACCAACAGAATGGTACATTCAACGTAATGTGTCATCACAATCGAACAGGTGATGCAAGAGGCAGCTAGAAAATACAGAGTGATGACAAAATGACTCAATAGCATTTGAGGAATTTGACGTGTGATTCAAAAAACACAGTGGACCAACACCAGCAGATGACATTGCACCCCAAATTATCACAGACTGTGGAAACATAACACTGGACTTCAGTGTTTTTGATTTCCAAATAAAATACAAAACTTGCTTTCATCTGAAAAGAGGACTTTGGACCACTGGGCAACAGTCCATTTATTATTTTCCTTAGCCCAGGTAAGACGCCTCTGAAGTTGTCTGTGGTTCAGGAGAGGCTTAACAAGAGGAATACAACTGTAGCCAAATTCCTTGATATGTCTATGTGTGTTGGCTCTTGATGCCTTGACCTCAGCTCAGTCCATTCCTTGTGAAGTTCACCCGAATTCTTGAATCAATTTTGCTTGATAAGCCTCTCAAGGCTGCGGTTCTCTCGGTTGGTGTTTTTCTTCTACACTTTTTCCTTCCACTCAACTTTCTGTTAACATGCTTGGATACAGCACTCTGTGAACAGCCAGCTTCTTTGGTAATGAATGTTTGTGGCTTACCCTCCTTGTGAAGGTTGTCAATGATTGTCTTCTGGGCAACTGTCAGATCAGCAGTCTTCCCCATGATTGTGTAGCCTAGTGAACCAAACTGAGAGACCATTTTGACAGCTTGACGGAAAACTTTGCAGGTGTTTTGAGTTGACTAGCTGATTGGCATGTCACCATATTCTAATTTGTTGAGATGTGAGCCAAATAATCAAAATTAAAAGAACCAAAGACTTAAACTACTTCAGTCTGTGTGCATTCAATTTATTTAATACACAAGTTTCACAATTTGAGTTGAATTACTGAAATTAATGAACTTTTCCATGACAATCTACTTTGAGATGCACCTGTATATCTTTTGAAAAAAAAAAAATTGTCTGTGTGGTGCATAACAAAATAATAAACTATTCTAGCATTAAAAGTTATAAAAAATACAGGTAAAATCATAATAAAATAATAATAATAATAGTAGTCAGTCCAGCCCATGGAATTTTCTTTTATAAACTGACCCGGCCCCCCATTAAAGAAATAAAAATTATGTGGCCCTCTCAGAAAAAAGTTTGGGGACCCCTGCTCTACACAGAGCAGGCAGGGGCGCTGCTCGCAATTTTGGGCCCTATGACAAAATATGAGGTTGGGCCCCCCCTACCACACCAAAGCAGATCTCTGGGGGCCCTTAAAGGACGTGGGCCCTTAGAATTGTCCTAACTTTCCCCCCCTTAGCAGCGCCCCTGCTTGGAGGCACCATAGAAGTCCATTATATGGAGAGAAATCCTGAAATGTTTTCCTCAAAAAACATAATTTACTTACTACTGAAGAAAGAAAGACATAAACATCTTGGATGACAAGGGGGTGAGTATATTATCTGTAAATTTCTGTCCTGAAAGTGAACTACTCCATTAATATCCTAATGATTTTTGCCATAAACAAAAAATTAATCATTTTGACCAATACAATGTATTTTTGGCTATTGCTACAAATATACTTGTGCTGTTTAAAACCGGTTTTGTAGTTCAGGGTCACATATTACAGTATGTGTTTGGTTTGCTGATGTCAGACTGGCTGACATGGCTTTTGTAAAGAGGGCATATGGTTATGGTTAAAGCAAAATGCCTGAAATGGAAGTAGCAACAGCTTTGTAGTTTTTACAGTAGTGTAATTTTGTAAATAATAATACAGTTATTGAATTTTTGTTGGCCTCAGGATGGCTTTTTCAATACTTTGAGTTACTGTGGAGTGTCTGTTAAGTCTCGAAACAAGCTCTTCAAAAATATTGAAACACAAGCACTTCTAGCTATGCAAACTTGCCAAATCACATTGATGAATCAGTATGGATCAGACTTAGATCTTTTTGAGTTGTTTATCATCTGAATTGCAAAAAAGCACATGAAATGTAATTTCTACTAAACCAGATGCGAGTTGGATCTGCTTAGATTTATCCAGACAGTTTTGGTTTTTGCATTTTTTTTTTTTTTTTATTGATTTACACTACCAGTCAAAAGTTTTTTGACAGTAAGATTTTTCATGTTTTTTTTTAAGAAGTCTCTTCTGCTCACCAAGCCTGCATTTATTTGATTTGAAGTACTGCAAAAAACATAACAAATCTGAAATATTTAAAATATTTTAAATTTACTATTTAAAATAACTGTTTTCTGTTTGAATATGTTTTATAATGTAATTTATTCCTGTGATTTCAAAGCTGAATTTTCATCATCATTTTTCCATTCTTTAGTGCCACATGCTAATTTGCTGATTTGCTGCTCAAAAAAACATTTATTATTATTATTATTATTATTATTATTATTATTATGTTGAAAACAGCTAAGTAGAATTTTAAGAAGAACAGCATTTATCTGAAATAGAAATCTTTTGTAATATTATAAATGTTTTTATCATCACTTTTGATCAATTTAAAGCACCCTTGCTAAATAAAAGTGTTAATTTTTATAATTTCTTTTCCAAAAAATGTATACTAACACCAAGCGTTTGAATGGTATAGTGTATAATGTTACAAAAGCATTTTATTTTAGATAAATGCTGATCTTTGGATCCTTCTATTCATCAAAGAATCCTGAGAAAAAAATTAATCTGCTGTTTTAAATATTGATAATAATAATAAATGTTGAATGGTTTCTGAAGGATCATGTGACACTGAAGACTGGAGTAATGATGCTGAAAATGTAGCTTTGATCACAGCAATGAATTACATTTTAAAATGTATTCAAAGCAGTTATTTTAAATAGTAAAAATATTTCAGAAGATTATTAAAAAAATCTTACTGTCCAAAAGCTTTTGACTGGTAGTGTATATTTATGAATTGATTTGTTTATATTTATATATTTAATATTTTTTTTATTTACTTGTAGTGTTAGACTATGAACAATTAAATAGATTTTCAGTTGTATTTGTTTAATTGTAACATCCATATGTTTTATTGTTTGTAGTCTTAACAAACCAAAATCAAAATCCTCAAAAGAGATTTCACTTGTTTTCACACTGTTCACATTACAAACAATATATTGAATTTGAGTTGACTCCTTTTTAATGATAAAGTTTGCAAAAAAAAAAAAAAACAGATTTGCTGTTCAAACTATACACAACTAAACATTAAAATTAGTTGTTTGAAGAATGATGTAGTATTAGTTGTTTGTAGTATTAGTTAATTTGCATTCATATGTGTAGTTATGTATAATATAAATGTGATTTTCACAACCCAGACCATTAAAAAAGGCAAAAAGGAGCTGACTCAAACCAAGTCCATTAAGTTTGTGAAAGTGATATCTGAGATTTACAATCCTGATCCAACCACAATTGTAAGTTGGATGTGTTTGGATCAGGCTTGTGGGATCAGGTTTCTGTTCATACTACAAATAACTAAATGGATTTGACTCTGGATCCATATGTTTAGTTGTTTGTGGTCTGAACAAAAACAAATGAAATTTGCATTTTGCACACCACATATCCAGATCCAGCTGCCATTTGTTTAGTTTAGTAGTCTGATTAGTAAAATTCCACATAGTAGTTTCATAGTAGAAACCTATTTTTTAACTCTGATTCTGCAAAAAGCTGTATTTCCGCTGCGTGACTGAACAAAGCCAGTGATCTGGGGTTTGTCTGAGATCTTGATTGATGCATTTGAGCAGCAGTGATCTAAAGGAACTCTCAGCACATTCTCCTGCAAATGATGATTGCTTTGCCTCGCTGCTGAGGCAGAAGCCCTTGCTGGAATACCAAATTATATCTGTACGTTTTGTAGATTGTATTCACGCCTGATTATGTCTTATCGTCTCCTTCTCTTTCTCTCCCCACGTCGTCTCTCCTCTCCCTCTCCTCTCACTCATCTAGTCTCTCGCGCTCTTTAAAGCAGTTAGATTAGTTCTACTGTTCTTGTCTTGTCTCATTATTTAGTGAGTGCCGGAGCCGAGGAGCTTGTGCTGTAACCTCGAGAGACGGGGGACACTTATTTAAGTCGGCCCTCGTCTCACGTCTTCCTCAGAACGCCGGGCTCTCATGTCTTCGGTTTCTCAAACTGTCCATTTAGGTGCTTTAGCCTTAACGCAAGATTAAGACCTGTTTCGTAGCAGCCCATATGCAAAACAGAGGCATCATATCAGTATGCATGAGCTTGTCACATCTTTCTGAAAAATTCATCGGAGCAAATGGAGCTACAATGCAAATAGTTCCCCCGCTGTGCAATGATTTCTGTGCCTTGCCAGGTGCCCTGTTCAAACAAATGTAAATGAAAAGAAAGCAAAGGTTCCATTATGGCGTGGAAAACAGCGAGACGTAGTCGGGAACCGGGCGGCCGGGGTTCGACGTATAGTGCGCGTACAGTACTGTATGTGCCGAGGAGGATCGTGGGACGTTCTCTGCGGTGAAATTTCATTGCACATTTACATCTCATCCTTCTCTGTCACAAATGGAATTCTGATGGGAAAATTATTTAAATGTTAAACCAAAAACTGTCACCTAGAGCATTAGATGCATTCATAAATAGTCAGAGGGAGAAACAATATGACTTATTTACTTCCTCGCTATAGCTCTCGCTCTACTTTTCTCTTTTCCTTTTCTCTGCTTTTTCTGCTCGGCGTCTAATGATCAACTATTTGAAAAGCACTAAATTGACAGTAAATACAGGATTTTAAGGATTTTAAGAACCTTGTGATCAAACTTTTAGGACTTGTAACAGTGCAGCTATGATGTGAATGTCAGATTATGTCTTTCACAGCCATAGCAGATGCTGGAGACTAGTAAATGGTCAAAAATGTGCAGAAATTGCACCTTCAGATTACCTTCTTTACACCTAAAGGGTGCATAATAGTGCCATAAGAGTACATATGTGACCCTGGACCACAAACCCAGTCTTAAGTAGCATGGGTATATTTGTAGCAATAGCCAACAATGCACTATATGGGTGAAAATTATCAATTTTTCTTTTATGCCAAAAATCATTAGGATATTAAGTAATGATCATGTTCCATGAAGACATTTTGTACATGTCCTACCCTAAATATATTAAAACTTAATTTTTGATTAGTAATATGCTTCGCTAAGAACTGTATTTGGACAACTTTATAGGCAATTTTCTCAATATTTAGATTTTTTGCACCCTTACATTCCAGATTTTCAAATAGTTCCAAATATTACCATATCCTAACAAATCATACATAAATGGAAAGCTTTATACATCTTTCATTTAAAAAAACTGACCCTTATGATTGGTTTTGTGGTTCAGGGTCACATATTACTACTTTAAGTGCACATACTACTACTCTAAGGTACCACTTAGGGGTGGGCATACTGGTAGACATGATTAAGTGTTAGAAATTTGTCAACCACCCTCACTGTGTCACATGCAATGTTGGGTGCAATACATTACTGTAATTAAATTACTTTTCCACTAAAAAAGTAAAGTAAGGGATTACTTTTCATTTTTAAGAAAAATGTAAGTATTGCATGCTGTACACAATTTCAGCAGTTCTAAATTCAATATTGAATTTGAAATCTAAATTTACAGTTTAAAGATAAAATTGAATGCAGTGTCTTTAACTCTCTGTACACCGGTGCGTTCACTTTCAGTTTTTCCTGATTCACAGAGAAACCTTAAACACTCAGATACAGATAAGACTAAAATCAGTAGATTCTAAAAAGTGCCTATTTTTGTGTATGCTGACAATCACAACAAAACATGGTGCTTTTGTAAAATAAACAAAACAAACAGGGTGCGTTTTCTGCCATCTCGGTCTCCGTGAACAACTTTCTACACATCCCAAATATGAACTGAAAATCAGGGAATACAGAGACATGAGAAATATGTCTATAGAAAGCTCGAAGTGTCTAAACTAAATCGAAAACAAATATTCTCTGATTATGTAATCTGTATGAAACTAAAGCGAGCCTGTCTGTTTTACCCTCTATTCCCAAAACAGCTTATACTACTGTTTCAGCTATTAAAATAGTTCAGTTGTGTATGCAATGGCAAAATGATTGTATGTTGTTTCGTTGTTTAAGTTAATCTAGAAAAATGTTTGGAGCATTTTTTGTTCATTAAATGTAAGTTTTTGTTTTTTAAAGTAACGACCAAGTGGCCAGCGGCAGACAGTGAGTTGATCTTGGCCTATGTTTGATCAATTTAGCCTTCTCAAATCATCACGACTTGCCTAAAACAAAATCTATAGATATAAAACAGCTCAAGCATATTACAGTGTTTAAATGTTTAAACCTATATAAATGTGCACTGTTAGATGCATATCCAATCATTTGTGTGGAGAGTGGAGACTAAAGCGTGCCTTACAGGACATGGAGGCACCAGCGCAATCACTTGCATTGGAAACATTTTAAAATACGCCGTCACTTTTACTTATAAAGGTAAAAGTAATGCATCGTTTGGAACTGTAAAGGGTCTCCTTTTATTTGTGTGCACTCACAATATCAACAAACTGTTGTGCTTTTATAAAATAAAGAAAAAAAAAACAGGATGTGCTTTCTGCAGTTTCGTTCTTAAACAGGATCGCTTATCAAAAACTCAGCGAATATTTGTCTCACGGACTTGATAAATGTATCTATAAAAAGCTTTGAATTACTACTTTAAAACAAAATAATTTTAATCGAAAGGCGTGTCCAATGAGGAGATGGCGAGTCAGGATAATCAACTTCGTCTTTGAGACACTGACTCAGAGAACACTAGTTTATTAATAAATAATTCAAACATCTCCTTACTATTTCCACCTGACACGTTCATGGTAATTACTTTACCTATAAAGAGTTTAATTTCTATTGTCTGTGCTTTAGGGTTTATACGGATTTTAAGATGTAATTAGCGATTTGAATAATTAAGTTACTTATTGAGTAACTAAATGACTTTTCAGACAGAGTAATTAGTAAAGTAATTTAAATACAATATTGATGATGTAATTAGTAATTCATTACTTTTTGAAGGTCACAAAAATGTACCTTTTTTAAGCATTGTGGTTTAAAAACAAACGAATTCTAAACCGTTGAAATGCAATCAGTAGCAAAAAAGAACATATTTCTCTATAGACGGTTTCATCGGGCGCACGCGCCTGGACCTAAGTTAACTTCCGGTCTGTGTTTGTTTATCTGTCTGGTTCGTGTCGCGGGCTACAAACGCAGCTAATAATGAGTAATGAAGTTGGTCTCAGGTTATTGTGCTGTGGTATGTGTTTCCCAAACATCTATTTATTTGTGGCGACCTGCCACGATATAAAAACCGACTGATTTTCCAATAGACTTCGTTAAATAAACGTTATGCACGTTCAAAAATCAAACCGAGGCGTGGGTGTTTTTATATCACTGTATTTCTGAAGAAAGACTGTCTTTAGAAAATGTCATTTTCATTTCATCCTGCATAAGGCAGCGTTTTTAAATTAAGAATTTGCTCAATTTAAATTTGCTGTCTATACCATTACCGGGGAAACCTCGTTTCTCGTGCTTAAAGCACCTCCTGCTGGTAGATAATGAGTTTGCATTTTTAATAAATCAGTCTAATTTACACAGCCAACATATTTCGCTTGTTATTACAAAAATAATCTACTCTAGAAGGACTTAGCTGTTGTTATTGATTCTATTTTGTGGCCTACCGGAAGTTAAGTTTGGGCCACAAAAGCGCGCATGCGCAGTAACGTTTGTTTATGTTGTTGCCGTTGAAACCGTCTATACAGCTGAATTTTCAGCATCATTACTCCAGTTTTCAGTGTCACATGGTCCTTCAGAAATCATTATACTGATTCCTTGCTGAAGAAATATTTCTTATTATTAATGTTGAAAACAGTTGAAAACTTAATATTTGGAAACCATGATGCATTTTTCAGGGTTCTTTGATGAATGTTATTTGAAATTAATTATTTTTTTGTAACATTATAAAGGTCTTTTTCATCACTTTTGATCAATTTAAAGTATTGATGCTGAGTAAAAGTATTAATTTATTAAAAATAAATAAATAAATAAATAAATCAAAACTCTTACTAAACCCAACATTTTCCACCTTGTTTTTGCCATAAGAGTGGGTGCGGTCATTTGTAAATTTTATGGGTCTGGCTTCTGGTCTCATCCGTGTCCAGCTATTTTTAGCTGCTTGATATTATAAATAGGTCTTATCGTATTATTTTAATGTATTACCTTAATTATGAACATACTGGTTTGTAGTGCAAACTATTTTAATGTTTACTGCATGGTTTTATTCTTCTCATTATTTATAGTAATCTATAGGTTTACTTCCGTGTTTTTCATGTCTAATATTTTTATCTTTATTGTGAAGTGACCTTATAAAAGTAATACACTTTTTCAAAACCATATGTCAACACTTTTGCATATTCATGGCCTCGCATACTATATTGCGTCAGTGTATACTGTGCACTGGGTCACATGCTGCTGACTGCTTTCCTCAGTAGTGTGAGAGCCGCACCAGCTCATTGACTGTGGCTTGTGGGTTTGTGATGCTTATTGATACTTACAGTCAGGATCCCCTACTAGGAAGATACCAGGCTCTATAAGCAACTTCCTAATGGCACAGTTTTGCACTCTGAGAATCCAGTGAGCTGTGCTGAAGCTAGTAGTGGATGAATACTGTATGATAAATCTATTTTGTAGCAGCCAAAACCCTAGACGCATGAATGAAAACATGAATCAGAGACTGGAAATTCAAAATGATTCATGCACGCACGATGAGTCAAAGCCAGAGATGTGCACCAACAGGCTCAATTTTTTGATGTTTACTCAGTTACGCCCAGTAGTTAGCGGATATGCTCAACACACTTTCTGTGATTTTGCTAAGTAGGACATGTTCCTGGATCAACAAATCGATGCAAATTCGTTAATCATGGGTTAGGCCTGTAGTTCAAAGCGGTATTTTAATTTAGTCATTTTCAAGCTTGTGGTCCTTTTCCATCTTTAATGCCGTTTGCAGATCCTCTAGTGTTTAATGGCAGTTAGTTTAGTTTTTAGTGCATTAGTGCCACAAAGTGCTCTGATATGTGTCGCTGTAGTGGCTGCCGACATTTGACAAATCTTAAGTCTTATTGGCTGTCATGTTTTATATTATAATGACATTAATTACAGTATAATGAATTATAATCGTTCGGGTAGTTCTATCTATCGTTCTATCAATCGTTCGGATAGTTCTATCTATCGTTCTATCAATCGTTCGGATAGTTCTATCTATCGTTTTATCAGTTGTTCTGTTAGTTCTGTCTATCTATCTATCTATCTATCTATCTATCTATCTATCTATCTATCTATCTATCTATCTATCTATCTATCTATCTATCTATCTATCTCTATCTTTCTATCTATCTATCTATCTATCTATCTATCTATCTACTGTATCATTTTATCAATCGTTCTGTTAGTTCAATCTATCATTCTATCGTTCTATCAGTCATTCTGGTAGTTCTATCTATCTGTCTGTCTTTCTGACTGTTTGTCTGTCTATCTATCTATCCATCTATCTATACATCCATCCATCCATCTATGAATTTGAAAATCTTAAAATATGCGACGCATAACTTTTTCTATCATTCTGTTCATCTATCTATCTATCTATCTATCTATCTATCTATCTATCTATCTATCTATCTATCTATCTATCTATCTATCTATCTATCTATCTATCTATCTATCTATCTATCTCTATCTTTCTATCTATCTATCTATCTATCTATCTATCTATCTATCTATCTACTGTATCATTTTATCAATCGTTCTGTTAGTTCAATCTATCATTCTATCGTTCTATCAGTCATTCTGGTAGTTCTATCTATCTGTCTGTCTTTCTGACTGTTTGTCTGTCTATCTATCTATCCATCTATCTATACATCCATCCATCCATCTATGAATTTGAAAATCTTAAAATATGCGACGCATAACTTTTTCTATCATTCTGTTCATCTATCTATCTATCTATCTATCTATCTATCTATCTATCTATCTATCTATCTATCTATCTATCTATCTATCTATCTATCTATCTATCTATCTATCTATCTATCTATCTATCTATCTATCTATCTATCTATCTATCATCTTGATCTATAATTCTACCTGCTGTTTATTTATGTATTCTCACTTTTTCCTTTTCTATCTCTCTATCTATTTATATTTATACAATATATATGGAAAAACAGTGATGAATTTGAAAATATCTTAAAATATGCGACACAATTTTTTTTCGGAGAAGTAATAAAAAATAAGTAGATTAATAAATGCAAAAAATGACAACTAGTGCATTAAAGGTATAGTTAAAAAAAGTCTGTCATCATATAATTGATACTTGAAGAATGTAATCATTCAGTCAACAATGGAACACATTGACTGTCATTGTAAGGACAATCAATCAATCAGTCTTCCTTTTATGTTCCACAGAAAAAAGTCGTACCATTTTGGAATGACATATAAAGGTTAATAAATGACTACAGAATTTTAATCTGAACTTTTTCACAAATTTACCCTTATTGTAAAGTGTTGCTTAATCAAGTTTTAGTCATAATGAACACACAGAATATATTTACATTAATTGTAAAAGAGTCTTAAGAAAGTAATTGTTGCATGAGAAACACCCTCTGACACAATGAGCCTTGGTGCCCCAAGTTTGAGTCCGGCTTTCAACTTTTCCTCATCTTTCAGTCAAATCTCGTACTGTACCATCCATTAAAATGGAAGAATACCCAAAAATAATAAATAAAAAGGACTCAAAGCAGCTGACACTGACCCAACAGACCATGAACTGAATTCTCCCACACAATGTTCTTTTGTGGTTTCTGCTCCATGTAATTTCCAGCTGCTTTAAGTGGTCAATCAGTATCCGACATCCAGCGAGCACAACCCTGCTGGCAAACACGATTGTTTAAAATCCGTCATATAGCTCATGTCAACATCATTTCGTAGTCGATAACAGCACTTTATGATTTTCTACTCGGTCACAGTCATGTGATCAGACTTCAGGTTCTCTCTTCATGTTACAGTACGTGGTTATCGTCAGAATCTGCACGTTGCTTAGCAACCCCACACTATTCATTTTGTGAGCTGGTATTCGCCCTGTCAGTGGAGGATAATGGTGAGATTTGATCATAGACTCCGTTTTCATTTCTCTGCAACTTGTGCACTCTGATTTAGTTTTTTTTAAAGAGTGTTAAGCTTGGAATAATGGAAAGGGAAAATAAAACTCTGGAATAAAAGTCTCACGCAAGTAGAAACATCACAAGGCAGTCGCTAATCACTCCTCACTGTCATTCCAGAGACACGTTCGGGTCTGTTGCAACCGAAGCCATCTCGCAGTGCTATCACTCACAAGCCTGATGTGAATGGGAAGAACTTCCAGAACAAAAGAAGCACAAGCCCAGAGAGCAGACAAAGGGTGTCTCGAACACTATTACGAAACCAAAGTCTGCGCAGGTTACACTTCTCAAAATCCGAAAACACAGTTTCTGCCTCTGTGCTCCCCAGAGAGCCACAAATGAGGAGAATGAAAGTTAAATGAGAGCGAAAAACTTGCAGATTGCGAGACGAGATATTGTTAAATATCTTGTTAAGAAAATTGTTTTAAACAGTACCAAATTAGGGCTCTTCGGCTTGTAACAATAGCAGAACTATTCCATAAAGAACTGTGCTATAATAATTTGTATATATATTTATATGTATTATGTTATTGCTTCTGTCCCTCTGACTGGTCTTATAATATATTGGTGCCTATAGGGTTTTACGTTGAAAACTGGCAGTGAACTGATGTGTTAATTAGTTTTTGTTTTTTCAATAGATATGGGAATTTGTAGCAAAATGATTGTGCTCTAGCAACAGTTATTAGCTGATTACATTATTAAATGATACCTGACATTAAACATGAATAAATAATAATGTTTTTGTGATTGGGCAAGTTCAAGCGGAAGTAAAAATTGAAAACTTAATATTGATCATAAATTCAATATCTCTGTCAGTCACTTGATTGGTAGGAAACCAGATACAGTTTGAAAGTTAAAATGTTTAGACAATTTAAGAACAATACCACATACCTGTTGAAATTGTGTTGACAATCTGTGTAGTTCCAGAAGATCAATAATGAGGTGGCTTTGAAGTAATTTTTTGACAGTTACCGATTTTAAAACAAAAATGTGGGAATAAAGATTCCTAAAATCTAGTGAAAATAACTGTTTTAGCATAAAACACTTCTTCAGGATGATATGGATCTAAATAGAACTGCAGAAAATCAATAATGAGTTGGCTTTAAAAGACTTTTTGACAGTTACAGATTTAAAACCAAAAAGGCGGGAATAAGGAATACTAAAGTCTAATGCAAATAACTGTTTTACCATAAAACAGTTCTTCAGAATGATATGGATCTGAAAAAAAACTGCAGAAAATCAATAATGAGTTGGCTTTGAAAGAATTTTTGACAGTTACAGATTTAAAAAAAACAAAAAGGCGGGAATAAATAAAATAGATAGATAAAGAATTCTAAACTCTAACACAACCATTTTAGCACTGAATGGTATTTAAGGATGATATTTTTTCTAAATAGAACTTTGCTATGTGTTTAAAGAACTTTTAACGATACTTTTTTAGACTACAGTTTTTCTAAAACCTGGGAGATTATTTGCTTTATATTAGATTGGGACATACAATATTTGATGGTAGGTTTAATGTGTGTAAGAAGGATATCACATACCTGTTAAGAATATGTCGATAGTCTGTGTAGTTAGATGGTTGAGCTCCAGAAAATCAATAATACGATGGCTTTGAAATAATTTTTGAAAGTTACAGATTTAAAAACAAAAAGGCGGGAATACCCTGCTGAAAAAAAACAGCTAAAACCAGCCTAGGCTGGTTGGCTGGTTGTAGCTGGTTTAAGGTGGAAGTAGCTGGTTTTAGCTGGTGGCCAAAACCCCTCTAAAACCAGCCAGCTGACCAGCTAAAACCAGGCTGGTTGACCAGCTAAAACCAGCCAACCAGCATAGGCTGGTTTTAGCTGTTTTTATCACCGGGGTAAAGAATCCCTAATGCAAATGACTATTTTAGCATAAAACTGTTTTTCAGGATGATATCGATTTAAATAGAACTGCAGAAAATCAATAATGAGGCAACTTCAAAAAAATGTTTTGACAGTTACAGATTTAAAAACAAAAAGGCGGGAATAAAGTGCTCAATAGAACTATTAATATGTGTACATAACTTTAAAAGGACCACACTTTTTTAGACTAAAGTTCTCCAAAGCCCTGGGAGATAATTTGCTTTATATTAGATTTGGATGTACAGTATTTGATGGTGGGCTTGATGTGTGTAAGATGGATATCACATGCCTGTTAAGAATATGTTGACAGTCTGTGTAATCAGATGGCTGTGCTCCAGAAAATCAATAATATGGTGGCTTTTGAATAATTTTTTGACAGTTACAGATTTAAAAACAAAAAGGTGGAAATAAAGAATCTAAAGTTTAATGCAAATACCTGTTTTTACCATAAAACAGTTTATTAGAATAATACGGATCTAAATAAAACTGCAGAAAATCAATAATAAGGTTGCTTTGAAAGATTTTTGAAAATAACAGATTTAAAAACAAAGAGGAGGGAATTAAAGAATCCTGAAGTCTAATGCAAATTAGCATAAAACAGTTCGTCAGGATGATATGTATCTGAATAGAAAAGCAGTAATGAGGTGGCTTTGAAAGAATTTTTGACAGTTACAGAATTAAAAACAAAAGGGTGGGAATAAAGAATCCTAAGGTCTAATGCAAATAACTGTTTTACCATAAAACAGGTGACTTTGGAAGAATTTTGAGTTACAGAATTAAAAAAACAAACAAAACAAAGGCAGGAACAAAGTTCTAAATAGAACTGTTACTATGTGTGAAGAACCATTTTTTAGACTGTAGTTCTCCAAAGCCCTGGGAGATAATTTGCTTTTTTATTAGTTTGGGACATAAGATATTTGATGGCAGGTTTGATGTATGTAAGAAGGTATTACATGCCTTTTAAGAACATGTTGACAGTCTGTGTAATTAGATGGTTGAGCTCCAGGAAATCAATAAATGGTGTCTTTGAAAGAATTTTTGACAGTTACAGATTTAAAAACAAAAAGGGGGGAATAAAGAATCCTAAAGTCTAATGCATATAACTGTTTAACAGTTCTTCAAATTATACATATCTAAATAGAACTGCAAAAAATCAATAATGAGGCGGCTTTGAAATTTAAGAATCGAAAAGGCCAGAATAAAGAATTCTAAACTCTTACAAAAACAACCATTTCAGCATTAAATGGTTTGTAAGGATGATATTTTAAAATAGAACTGTTACTCTGTGTAAAGAACTTTTGAAGAGTCATACTTTTTTAGACTTAGTTCTCCAAAGCCCTAGGTGATCATTTGCTTTAAATTAGATTGGGTCGTACAGTATTTGATGGTGGGTTTGATGTGTGTGAGAAGCATATCACATGTCTGTTAAGAACATTTTGACAGTCTCTGTAATTAGATGGTTGAGCTCCAGAATATCAATAATATGGTAAGTTTGAAAGAATTTTTGACAGTTACGGATTTAAAAACTAAAAGGCAGGAATAAAGATTCCTGAAGTCTAATATAACTATTTTAACATAAAACACTTCTTCAGGATGATATGGATCTAAGTAGAACTGCAGAAAATCAATGAGGCGGCTTTGAAAGAATTTTTGACAGTTACAAATTTAAAAACTAAAAGGCAGGAATAAAGAATACTAAAGTCTAATGCAAATAACTGTTTTACCATAAAACAGTTTTTCATAAAGATATGGATCTATATAAAACTGCTGAAAATCAATAATGAGGTTGCTTTGAAGTAAGTTTTGACAGTTACAGTTTTAAAAAACTATGTGTCAAGAACTTATAAAGACCCATACTTTTTTAGACTGTCAACCTTATTTTCAATGCGGAAGTAAGCATTTGTCTGTAAATGTGTGAAACATCCAGTTCATTAGCTGTGGTAGGAAAATAACGAGAAGAATAACAAAGTGCAGTAAACAGTAAAACAGTTTGGACTTCAAAACCAGCGTGATCATAATCAAGATAATACTTTAAAATAATATGGTAAGACACAACAGTTTGCAATATCAAGCAGCAAAACAAGCTGTTTTGTACAGCTAAAAATGGCTAGAAGCGAATGACACCAGAATCCAAAATGCTCTTATGGGAAAAATAAGGTGGATAGTACTCCAAAGCCCTGGGAGATAAAAAAAAAAATAGATAAGACAAATGCCTGTTAAGAACTTGTTGATAGTCTGTGTAGTTGAGCTCCAGAAAATCAATAATATGGTGGCTTTGGAAGAATTTTTGACAGTTACACCTATAAAAAGTTGGGAATAAGAATCCTAAAGTCTAATGCAAATAAGTATTTTAACATAAAACAGTTCTTCAGGATGATATGGATTTAAAAAGAATCGTAGAACATCAATAATGAGGCAGCTTTGAAAGAATTTTTAATGGTTACAGATTTAAAAAACAAAACGGTGGAAACAAAGAATTCTGAAGTCTAACACAAACAACCTTTTGAAAATTAAGTGGTTCTTCAGGACAATATGGTTCTAAATAGAACAGTTACTATGTGTAAAGAACCATGTTTTTTAGACTATAGTTCTCCAAAGCCCTGGGAGATAATATGCTTTATATTGGAATGGTTTGATTTGAGTAAGAAGGATGTTGAGAATGTGTTGACAGACAGCGTAGCTTGAATGCTGAGCTCGAGAAAATCAATAATGAGTTGTCTTTGACAGTTACAGATTTAAAAACAAAATGACGGGAATAAAGGATCCCGAAAGCTAACACACACACAAAAAAAAAAACATTTTAAAATTAAGTGGTTCTTCAGGACAATATGGTTCTAGAACAGTTACTGTGTGTAAAGAACTTTAAAAGAAGACTCTAATTGAGCGATTGAGGTGTTCTGTTGTTGGATGTAATAATGAACAACGCAATAGTCATTTACTCCCGACATCTAAGTCGCTTAAAGTCCATGTTGCAAGTTAAAAAAAATTTCGAGATAAACATATATTCGTGTATGAAAATACAATACAAATCGTTAATGCAGGATTTGAAAATATTTTACAAGACATAAGGGCACAAATTTAGAAGACAAAGTGACGATTTCCTTGACCGCTCTCAAAAACAGCTTTTTTTCCAGACCGCGTCATATGACGTCACGACAGGTAGTCGTTCGCCTAGCTCTGTTGCTATTCAGTAGGAGCAGTCGTGAGTTAGTGTGTTTTCAGTCGTTATTTTTAATTTCAATTGATCATTGTCACGGTAAATTATTGTGTTTATGGAGGCTGTGCAAACTCCAGCCTGTCAGGACATCATGTCCACGGGTTTACTTACAATAAAAAGAACGGCGCTATCTGCTTCGAAAAACGCGTTCACTTTACACCGGAGGATTATCATCCCGGCGATATGATACAGTTCAATATGGGATGCCGAAGCAAGAACCAAGTGAGGGTCAAAACTGTTGCAGTTTCTTCAGTGCACACAGCAGCTTCATCGGCTCCGCGGTCAGCCTGGTTCGTCCGAAGCCGTCAGAGATGCAGACGAAAACGTGAACTGTGCACCGTAAGTCTTGTTTTTTCTTCTCATAACTTCGCAAAACGACCAAATCCGTGAATATATTTATTTAAATAATGAGACACAACGAGATGTGTATAAGTCGAGGTAAAGCACTGTAGCTAGCTTGTAACGTTAGGCATTAGCAATGTAAGTTTAAGAACCATGTAAAAATGGTACCATATGAGAAGGCATTACTGGTCAGTTATCCTCCGTTTGTTAATATTATAATCATCAAGTCTACAGCTTAGTCACATTGTTTGCATAGCTAATTTGTGATTTTTTTTGTCATGTGTGTTTTTAGGGTTTTGGGAGACATTGCAAGATTGTGAAGATCTGAAGCAGTGGAGCCAGCTGTTATTAACCACCTCTAAAATAACACATTAGTGTGATACCCACACTGAAAATATTTTTCTTTCAGTTGTATATGTTTGGTACATCTACATATATATATATTAACAGTTGCAATGTTGTGTGTTTTAAGTTGGGTATTAACAGTACTATGAAATAATATTTACGATTTATTGTTGCATAAATTAAACTGAATTGAATGAGCCATAAATGCAGATCTGCTTGATATATATGTGTTGTTAACCTCATAAAAACAATTATACATTAAGACAATTTGTTATTGTGATTATTTTTTATTGATTGTCACCAAAATGGGGCCATTCAAAACCTTTATAAAGTAATCCTTCCTCTGTAACCTGTTTAATAGCTGACACAACACATGCAGGTAAGGGCTTCCTGATGAATACCAGCAGACAACTTGACTGTATGCTGTCAATATTAATTGTCTTATACCAATGGCATTAAAAAGTTTTACTTTATAGGTATTTGTGACCTAAATATAGTCAACCTGTAACTGAGATTACATTTTACTGTTTATTTGTACGTACAAGTATTTTGATCAGAGTAATAAATTATCTCTACCATAAACTTACTCATGCCTTTGCCTGAAATGCATATAAGCTATCTATTTTGATTTCAGACAGCAAGCCTCAAAGTGCAGAGTCAAAGACAGCACATCAAGTTTGGGGGCATTTCCCATAGAAGCATATAATAAACAAAAAGGTGTTTATCTCTCGCGTGCGCGGTAATAAGAACCCGCTATATCACGTAACGTTGGATATTAACGAGTATGACACGCTTGATCAACGATTATTCGTTTGTGTTACAGGTAAGTAGAATCAATACTTCTAGGTGACCAATGCTATAATTTTGCCCGATTAGATATCGTCTGCTAACGCTGATCTCTCTCAGACACCTGCCCTGTTCTCCTCACATTACAACTTAATTTGTCTCTGACCGTTGTTCTTTTTAATCCTGGCATGTCCCTGCTCTCTTGGCCACATAACCGGCTCATATTTGTGTCTGTGGTTCGTCATACGAGTGTAAATGAACATTTTAAATCTTCTCTGCGTCCGAACAGTCATTGCGATCCATTGTTTTCCTATGGTTTACATTGACCGCTCTACCGGCCGTGACGTCACTGCCGCTTTTGCCAGTTTTTCAGATGCGGAAGTAAAATTCTCTCTCAAAAACGACTCCAGAAGCCTAAATAGCGTGTTTTGAATTATATTTTCAAGAAAAACTGGTTCCTACACTATTTATCTACACGTTCATTCACAGTGATCTTCAACTTGAAAGTTGGACTTTAAGAGGCAGAGGACAACGCTACTTTCATTTTTAAAAGGAAAGGGCAGATCCCGATCTACAAATGTTCATGTGAATCATTTGTGATGCAGCTTCACCCACAGCAGAAGTGAGTATAAGGGTTTTTTAAGCATCTTTGCAAATGGCCTTTCTTAATAATGTGCTTGTTGGCAAGTTTTGCAGATAAACGTGGCTAAATGCGGCTAAAGTAAACATTACAGCTCGTAATACCTCAGCAAAGAGGGGCGGGGTGAGCAGAGCTCATTTGCATTTAAAGGGCCCATGCGATAAAATGAGCTGAAATTATGCAGAGCTGATTTTGACAAGGTAAAAGGGTGTTTTTTTCACAGTACTATTGAGAATTTTTAATCAAAGTATATTAGAGACTTTTCATTAAGACCCTAAAGAATCATATGAACTTGTGGAAAATGGGCATCCGATGACCCCCTTTAAAAGAACCATGCTTTTTAGACTATAGCTCTCCAAAGCTCTGGGAGATAATATGCTTTATATTGGAATGGTTTGATTTGAGTAAGAAGGATGTTAAGAATGTGTTGACAGACAGTGTAGCGGGATTGTTGAGCTTCAGAAAATCAGTAAAGAATTTTTGACAGTTACAGATTTAAAAACAAAATGGCGGGAATATAGAATCCCGAAAGCTAACACACACACACAAAAAAAAAAAATTTTAAATGAAGTGGTTCTTCAGGACAATATGGTTCAAAAAATCAATAATGAGTTGTTTTTGAAAGATTTTTTGACAATTACAGATTTAAAAACAAAAATAATAAAGGAAAAAAGATTCAAGTCTAATGCAAATAACTATTTTAACATAAAACAGTTCTTTAGGATGATATGGATAGATAGAATAGAACTGCAGAAAATCAATAATGAGGCAGCTTTGAAAGAACATTTGACAGTTAAAGATTTAAAAAACAGAACGGCGGGAACAAAGAATCAAGGCTAATACAAAAAAACATTTTAAAATTCAGTGGTTCTTCAGGACAATATGGTTCTAAATAGAACAGTTACTATGTGTAAAGAACTTTAAAGGGGTCATCGGGTGCAAAACTAACTTTTACATGTTGTTTGCACATTAATGTGTGTTGGTAGTTTGTGTACACAACCACCCAACAATGATAAAAATCCACTTAGTGGTATTTTTTTAATCTTTAAAAGTAATATCCCCTTTTTAAAATCAGTTCATTCTTAGCTTCTTGTCGTTGTGACGAAATACATTTGATCGACATGAGCACCTTACCTTAGACCCACGCCCTCACCGAGCTAAAACAGTCTGAATACGATCCTCATTGTGTCAACTCGGGTGCAGAGGAAGACTCTAATTGAGCGATTGAGGTGTTCTGTTGTTGAATGTAATAATGAACATAGCAGTAGTCATTTACTACCGACATCTGAGCCCCTGAAGACACAGAGGTTTAACATTACTTTAATTTTTCAATGGAAAGCGCCGATCCCGATCTACATAAGCATCTATCTTCGTGTGAATCGTTCCTGATGCAGCTTTACCCACAGCAGAAGTGAGTATAAGGGTTTTTTATGCATCTTTGCAAATGGCCTTTCTTAATAATGTGCTTGTTGGCAAGTTTCACCGATAAACGCGGCTAAATATGGCTAAATGCGGCTAAAGTAAGCATAAATCCCAGAGAGGTGCAGGGTGAGCAGAGATCGTGGCATTTAAAGGGGCGATGTCTTAAAATGAGCTGAAATTATGCAGAGCTGATTTTGACAAGGTAAAAGGGTGTTTTTTTCACAGTACTATTGAGAATTTTTAATCTAAGTATATTAGAGACTTTTCATTAAGACCCTAAAGAATCATATGAACTTGTGGAAAATGGGCATCCGATGACCCCCTTTAAAAGAACCATGCTTTTTAGACTATAGCTCTCCAAAGCTCTGGGAGATAATATGCTTTATATTGGAATGGTTTGATTTGAGTAAGAAGGGTGTTAAGAATGTGTTGACAGACAGTGTAGCGGGATTGTTGAGCTTCAGAAAATCAATTAACAGTTGTCTTTGAAAGAATTTTTGACAGTTACACTTTTAAAAACAAAACGGCGGGAATAAAGAATCCTCAAGTGTAACTTTTTCTGCATAAAACAGTTCTTCAAGAAGATGTAAAGACCTGTGCTTTTTAGAGTGTAGTTCTCCAAAGCTGTGGAAGATAATCTGCTTTATACTGGACTGGGCTGTGGGGTATTTGATGCTGGGTTTGATGTGTGTGTTTAGGGCTTTGGCTTGTGTGCACAGAGCTCGGAGAACCGCATTCATGTGAGGTTCTGATGGTGTGTGTAGTATTCATCATTCACAGAGAGCGGCGTGATAGCCATCTCTTATCAGGATTGCTCTAACAGAGCCAAAGCTTTACCTAAAACAGTATCTCAAAGGAAGCCATTGGAAAGCAGCAATGTATCACTCTGCAGGAGCGGTTGTTCAAGAGCGGCGAGCCTAAAGCGGTGAGCGCAACTTCTTACATTCGACACAAGTGCGTCTTGGTGTCGAGGTCCTAGGCTAACAGCTTGTAGCAACTTTAACCTATGTTTTAAATATGAGGCGTGTCGGAAAGCTAGTTCGCATGGCTGAAAATTGCTAGGAGACTGGACTCGGTGTCTTTTAGCACACTTTTATCCACTCTCAAAACTGCTGTCCGTCTGAAACGAAATCAATTTGTATTCAAATTTTATTCGGTTCGCCCAGGCCACTCGCAGAATGCACAATTTTCTCGGCAGGGCGATTTTTAAAGTGTCTCCTGGCTCCCTGGGAAAACATCCCAATGAAAAATGGATGTTTTGCTCCGTTCTACCTGCGCTTTGAGTTGGCCGTGAGCCGGGGAACATTCCTGCCGCTGTCAGGGTGAAGCTGCATTAGCGAAAACGACAGAGACAGCCGAGCTTTCTCTCGTTCACTTCACCGCCTGACAATCTGACAATTCTACACAAGCTCTTCGCTGCATCTTTTATGTGCTCTGCTCTCCAGACTGGCCTAAAGTTTTTTGGGGGGCAATGGTGTGGATGCACTGAACAGACAGGCCTGACTGGGAGAGGGTCATGTTGGTACAGTTTCAGTGTTAATCTTTGTCGAAGAGATGGATGTTTGTAAATTCTCTTGGTACAGAGCGATGTCGAGGTGTCACACAGGGGAGCTTTCACAGCAAACAATAACAAAGCAAATGCATGAGATTATTGGACTGCATTATGCAAGAACTGTGTCTGTTTCTGTGCTGTGAATCACTCCTGACATGAAACGTCTGTCCCAGGGCTTTAGAAAACCGTCAAAGATAATAACAAGCATCATGAAAACCCACATTAGCCTATATTTTTAGAGCATAAATATGCCGTAAATTCAGTCATGTCTGTTCAAGAGCACAACATTTTTGTGTGCATTTAATTGCTAACATTTTTATACATTATTTTGCATAATGAAAATTTATTTCACAGTATGATGTTATTTTAATGATAGTTAAGCAAATTTACTGCGCCGTTTTGCTATGAGTCAGGGTGTTTTATTCTTCTTTTTTCTTTTTAATGATTTCTATAGTAAAATACTGTTATATAGGCTAATTAATTTCTATTAAAATAAGCAAAAATGAAAGCCAGTAGCACTAAAATAGTAATATTAATATTAGCAGTTGTTTGAAAATAACATTGATAATATTAAATTACATTAATTATTTATCAAGGTAATATGCTTAATCATGATGGAATTATTGCAAATAAATGTAATAATGTTAATAATATTATTAATTGATATATAATTAATAATATTATTAATTGTAATACTTTATTATTATATACTATATCACTGTGTCTATGATATGTATTATAGTAAGCATACATGAAAGCCAGTAACACTAAAATATTAATTACATGTTAAAATATTTATTAAATAATAATATTAATATTAGCAATAGTTTGCAAAAAATATTGATTAAATTAATTATTTATCAAGGCAATTTGCTTAATCATGATGGAAATATTGCAAACAAATATTAATGTTAATATTATTAATTGTAATACATTATTGTATACTGTATTACAGTAAAGTACTGCAATATAATTCATTTTCTATTTAGTTAAGCATAAATGAAAGCCAGTAACACTAAAGTATTAATTAATTGTTAAAATATTATTTAAATAATAATATTAATATTAGCAATCGTTTGTAAATAATATTCATAATATTAAATTAAATTAATTATTTATCAAGATAATATGCAAGATAATATGGTAATATTGCAAACAAATGTTAATGTTAATAATATTATTAGTTGTTATACCTTATGACTGTGTACTGTATTATAATAAAATACTGTAATATAATTATTTTCAAGTAGCCATAATCAAAAGCCAGTAACACTAAAATATTAGTTAAATGTTATAATATTAATTAGATGATAATATTAATAATTGTTTGCAAACAGTATTGATAATATTAATTTAAATGTATTATTTATCAAGGTAATCATGATGAAAATATTGCAAACAAATATTTTTAACTAACATATTTACACATATTTTTCTTTGCATTATGGTTATGTGCTTAATCATTATGGAAATATTGTCACAATGCAAACATGGTAATATTAACAATTTAAATTGACATAATTTTACTAAATGTATTTATTAACGTCAGGGAAATATTGTAACATTGCAAATTATTCTTTTGGTCCTACATTAGACTTTCTTTTATGTCAAAAATAAATTCTTGTTTTTTCTATCTTTGTGAGAATCATTAAATGTGTAACTTGAGCAAAACTTCCAGCAACACACAATGGCAAACATGCAGTGCATCTGGCGCTTCATCTACGATATCCTCCGTTAGCATTGTGCATCATGATCTGTAGGTGAAGCGAGGACAGTATATACGCTTTTCTCTGCAGATCAGTGCACGCTTGAACTCCTTCCATGAGCAGCACTAAACAATTTTAAGGCTGTCTGTGCGTGTTAGAGACTGAGACCAAACCGTTTACTTTGGGGGGATCCACAGAGACCAGTCTGTGCAGGAATGTGTGTGCATGCG
This sequence comes from Garra rufa, assembly GCF_049309525.1. Classification (NCBI taxonomy): domain Eukaryota; kingdom Metazoa; phylum Chordata; class Actinopteri; order Cypriniformes; family Cyprinidae; genus Garra; species Garra rufa. The sequence goes on along the minus strand of NC_133375.1, from coordinate 35,414,313 downwards.
CATGTTTAAGAGAGAGAAAAAAAGACTGTTTGTGTCTTCTGGGATCAGCGCTGCGACCACACGTGAGATGTTATGATGCTTAAACTGTGTTCACTCTTTCGGTTCCTTTTTCAGTGGCTTTCCTCTCAGAATAATAAATTGGGTTTATCTGAAGCCAAATTGTATTATCATGAGAGCCTATGAAATGTTTCACTTTCATAGCATTATATATATACAGTCGTGGCCAAAGGTTTTGAGAATTACATAAATATTGGAAATTGGAAAAGTTGCTGCTTAAGTTTTATAATAGCAATTTGCATATACTCCAGAATGTTATGAAGAGTGATCAGATGAATTGCATAGTGCTTCTTTGCCATGAAAATTAACTTAATTCCGAAAAAAAACTTTCCACTGCATTTCATTGCTGTCATTAAAGGACCTGCTGAGATCATTTCAGTAATCGTCTTGTTAACTCAGGTGAGAATGTTGACGAGCACAAGGCTGGAGATCATTATGTCAGGCTGATTGGGTTAGAATAGCAGACTTGACATGTTAAAAGGAGGGTGATGCTTGAAATCATTGTTCTTCCATTGTTAACCATGGTGGCCTGCAAAGAAATGCGTGCAGCCATCATTGCGTTGCATAAAAATGGCTTCACAGGCAATGATATTGTGGCTACTAAGATTGCACCTAAATCAACAATTTATAGGATCATCAAGAACTTCAAGGAAAGAGGTTCAATTCTGGTTAAGAAGGCTTCAGGGCGTCCAAGAAAGTCCAGCAAGTGCCAGGATCGTCTCCTAAAGAGGATTCAGCTGCGGGATCGGAGTGCCACCAGTGCAGAGCTTGCTCAGGAATGGCAGCAGGCAGGTGTGAGCGCATCTGCACGCACAGTGAGGCCAAGACTTTTGGATGATGGCCTGGTGTCAAGAAGGGGAGCAAAGAAGCCACTTCTCTCCAAAAAAACCACCATTGATCTTCTGCAAAAAGTATGGCGAATGGACTGCTGAGGACTGGGGCAAAGTCATATTCTCCCATGAAGCCTTTTTCAGATTGTTTGGGGCATCTGGAAAAAGGCTTGTCCGGAGAAGAAAAGGTTAGCGCTACCATCAGTCCTGTGTCATGCCAACAGTAAAGCATCCTGAGACCATTCATGTGTGGGGTTGCTTCTCATCCAAGGGAGTGGGCTCACTCACAATTTTGCCCAAAAACACAGCCATGAATAAAGAATGGTACCAAAACACTCTCCAACAGCAACTTCTTCCAACAATCCAACAACAGTTTGGTGAAGAACAATGCATTTTCCAGCACGATGGAGCACCGTGCCATAAGGCAAAAGTGATAACTAAGTGGCTCGGGGACCAAAACGTTGAAATTTTGTGTCCATGGCCTGGAAACTCCCCAGATCTTAATCCCATTGAGAACTTGTGGTCAATCCTCAAGAGGCGGGTGGACAAACAAAAACCCACTAATTCTGACAAACTCCAAGAAGTGATTATGAAAGAATGGGTTGCTATCAGTCAGGATTTGGCCCAGAAGTTGATTGAGAGCATGCCCAGTCGAATTGCAGAGGTCCTGAAAAAGAAGGGCCAACACTGCAAATACTGACTCTTTGCATAAATGTCATTTAATTGTCGATAAAAGCCTTTGAAACGTATGAAGTGCTTGTAATTATATTTCAGTACATCACAGAAACAACTGAAACAAAGATCTAAAAGCAGTTTAGCAGCAAACTTTGTGAAAACTAATATTTGTGTCATTCTCAAAACCTTTGGCCACGACTGTACACACACACACACACACACACACACAAACAACTGTTGAGGTCAAAAGTTTAGATCCCCCATTCAGAATCTGCAAAATTAAAGGGATGATATAAAATGCATGATATTGTTTATTCAGTACTGACCTGAAATAGATATTTCACATAAAAGATGTTGACATAGTTCAGTAGTTGAATTTATGAAAATAAGCCCATTCAAAAGTTTACATCCTCTTTTTTCTTAATACTGTGTTGTTACCTGAGTTTTTTTTGCTAAGTGATAGTTGTTCATGCTGTTCTTCAAAAACATCTTTAGGTCCCACAGATTTGTTGGTTTTCCAGCATTTTTGTGTATTTGAACCTTTTCCAACAATGACTGTATGATTTTAAGATCCATCTCTTCACACTGAGGACAACTGAGGGACTCATATGCAACTATTAGAGAAGGTTTAAACACTCACTGATGCTTCAGAAGAAGAAAAAAACATGTATTAAAAGCCGGGGAATGAAAACTTTTGAACAGAATGTACATTCTTCTTATTTTGCCTAAATATCATATTTTTTTTATTTAGTACTGCCCTTCAGTAGCTACAAAAGATAGTTACATGTTTCCCAGAAGACAAAATAAGTTCAATTTACCCTTATCAGTTTTCACCCCCTGCTTTTAATGCATTGTGTTTCCTTCTGGAGCATCAGTGAGCATTTGAACCTTCTGTAATAGTTGCATATGAGTCCCTCAGTTGTCCTCAGTGTAAAAAGATGGATCTCAAAATCATACAGTCATTGTTGGAAAGGGTTCAAATACACAAAAATGCTGGAAAACCAAAGAATTTGTGGGACCTGAAGGATTTTTCTGAAGAACAGCGGGCAGTTGTTCAGGACAAACAAGGGACTCATGAACAACTATCACTAAACAAACAAAAAAAAAAACACAGCTGTGGATCATTCAGGTAACAACACAGTATTAAGAATCAAGGGGATGTAAACTTTTGAAGCAGATCATTTTTATAAATTCAGCTATTATTTTCTCTTGTGGACTATATGTAAACGTCTTTTATGTGAAATATCTTATTCAGGTCAGTACTAAATAAACAATAACATGCATTTTGTTCCCCTCTTATTTTGTGGGATGCAAACTTCTGGCCACAACTGTGTATAAGTGTGTGTATATATACACACTCATATGCTATTGTATCTTATTGCTTAATTTTAACATAAGGGTAATAAATAAATCTACTCCTGCACAATAAGATTTTCTTTCATGCCTTGAAAGCTATATTCATTATTTCCTGTCTCATGCTAAATGTTTTCTGCAAAGTAACTACAGAAACATTTTGTTCCCTTTTCCACAGTAGATGAGCAACAATAAACCTTTGATTTGACACCTTTGAACATTTGATTTACCTTTTATCATGACAGAATCTCCCCTTCCACCTCATTTGAAAAGGGATCAAATATCTATCGAAACTTTTGCAGGAAAGTTTTAGCACAGATTAAAAGACTGCTGGAGACCATGATGATACTTTAAACAGTATGCTTAAGAAAATAGTACAATGGACTCAGTTAAACGGCATCTAAGTGAGCCTGGTTTGACAGTGTGTGTTGATATATTGAGGTTAAAAAGTTATTAATGTCACATGTGATTAGCTATTGTTGCCTTGAGTATCTCTGAGCTCCTCTCCAGCGCTTATTAGCCATCACGTTTCTTGTCATGTCCTCCGTTTCCTAAAAGCCACTCTCTGTTTAGTTGGGTTCACAGGGAGTTGAAAGTTAAAACCCATTTTTCTCTCCGACCAGAAGCGACGGCCAATTTTTTAAAGGATTCAGTCCAATTGTTGTATTAATCTCACCAGCACAAATATTAAAAGCCCTTCTAGAAAATGTCCTTGCGTTGTTTCGTAATGCTGCATCAGCACTTGGTGCACATGATTGTGTATGAAATGTAGAGATGATTTAAGGCTAGATTTTGAATTTTTAAATTTTAATACAAATTCTATATAATAGATCTGAACACTGCCTAAATATAGTGCAAATAAAACTGCAGTAATGATACTGAAAATTCAGCTTTGCATCACAGGAATAAATGGCTTTTTATTATAAAAATATAAATTATAAATATAAAACTGTTTTTATAAAATGTATTATATGTAATACATTTCAGTACTATTTTTTTAGTTTCTTATGCTCATCAAAGTTCCATTTATTTGATCAAAAATACAGTGAGAAAATATATATTTATTATGAAATATTATTGCAGTTTAAAATAACACTTTCCTATTTTAATATTCTTTAAAATATAAATTATTTCTGTGATGCAAAGCTGAACTTTAGTCTTTGGTGTCATATGATCCTTTAGAAATCATTTTAATATGCTGATTTATTATCAATGTTGCAAACAGTTTTTGGAACCTGTGATACTTTTTTTCAGGATTCTTTTAATGAATAGAAAGTAAAAAAGAACAGAATTTATTTAAAATAGAAACCTTTTCTAACAATATGCGTCTTTATTATCACTTTTTTATCAATTTAACACATCCTTGATGAATAAAAGTGTTAATTTCTTTCAAAGAAAGAAAGAAAAAAAATCTACTGACCCCAAACTTTGATGTATATTGGTGGTGTATATTGTTAGAAAAGATTTCTATTTTAAATGAATGCTGTTCTTTTAACACTTTATTCATCAACGAATCCAGAAAAAAGTATCACAGGTTCCAAAAAATATATATTAAGCAGCACAACTGTTTCCAACATTGATAATAAATCAGCATATTAAAATGATTTCTGAAGGATCATGTGACACTGGAGTAATTAATTATATTTTTAAGTATATTAAAATAAAGAAACACTATTTAAAATCGCAAAAATATTTCACAATATTACTGTTTTTTAATCAAATAAATGCAGCCTTGATGAGCAGAAAAGACTTAAAGAATCTTACAAAAATGATACATTTTACTGACTACAGAGTTTTGAGCTGTAGTGTAGCTGTTTATTAGTTGACATTCATCAATTGGAAAAGAATGTTGTTTCAGGTGGAGCAGGTTATCAAGTATTGATGAAGTATATTTTTCTTTCTGATGCATAGTTCATGAAAGGCCAGGAGCGTGTATTAGGAAAGTCAACAGGGTGCATTTTGATTTTATATGTACTTTGAGAATGTGAGATACATGTAGCTGAGTCCACTGTATGTAGTAAAAAACACACATTTATTTTCTGGAACATATCATGGAAGAGTGATGTGTGTTATGCTCAGATATGCTGAAGTTTTTACAAGCCAGAGAAGAATACAATGATCTCTGAGCAGAGTTGATTATGAGCTCTTTTAATTTCCTGTCTGCTGCTTGGCTGCACAGGTACCTGTATATCTCAGTGCCAAGGCTCAATTTCCACTGCTTCTGTGTTTCTCTTTTATAGATGTTCAGCACACATGTGAGTTTAGGTGATGTTCAGAATTCCTGTCTCATATGTCTTTAACTGTAGGATCTATGCAGTGTGTAGTGCTGGACTTCTGTGTGTGCATATATGTGTGTGTGTGTGTGTGTGTGTGTGTGTGTGTGTGTGTGTGTGTGTGTGTGTGTGTGTGTGTGTGAGAGAGAGAGAGAGAGAGAGAGAGAGAGAGAGAGAAAGAGAGAGTAAAGGAGAAAAAAGTGCTATATCATTTTAAAAATACAGCCTATTTTGAATGGAAGCAGAAACACACTGTTTTCGTGTATGTCTTTTTAAATGCAAAAGAGTTGCTGTTTCCCGCCCCCTTTTCCCGAACAGCGCTGTGCCTTGACAACTCATACAGCAGATACTCTGACAAAAAACATCTATTTGGTTTTGATTATCATGTCTATTGTGCTGAAATCATGCATTTTAAAGCCATGTCAGTTTTTAAACTTCTGATATAAGGTTTTCTGAGTGCACACATCCGAAGCATGCGCACAGGAAGTGGCTGTCACACAGCATGTGAGCACTAAACTAATGCTGCGTTCACGCCATACCGTAATTACCATAATTTCAAGATGACAACACGTGACTCGTACAGCGGTCATGTGGTACAAGTTGTAGCTCTCAGAAGACTCCCAGTTCAGAAGTTGTAATTACAAGTTCTACGAGAACGTGAACGCTTTTTACAAGTTGGAATCTCGTAATTATAGAAATTCCAATATGGCGTGAACGCACCTTTAGTCCTCTTTCATGTCTTATTGTGCTTATACTAGGATAGAAATTGCATGTTTATATTAGATCTGTGTGGCAGCAGTGTCACATGATCCTTCAGAAATCATTCTAATATGCTGATTTATTATTAGAATGGTCAATGTTGGATAATATCAACAGTTGTGCTGCCAAATATTGTTTGGAACCTGTGATTTTTTTTTTTTTTTTTTTTTCAGGATTCTTTCATGAATAACAATTTTAAAGGTCCCATATTGTACACATTTCTGGAGGTTTATTTTAGTTGTTGATGTCCTTAAGAATATATATTTGCGGTATAAGTGCCAAAATCCATCTCAATATATTTTTACAGCTCCTTTTTTAGGAGCTCTGTCAAAAACAGGTCGATTTTTGCCCATCTAATTAATATTCATGAGCCTCTCTTCTGATTGGCCTGTTGTTTTCTGAGTGACGCACAGCCAGGCCAACCACAGTTAACTACGGTCATGTACGCTTTAGCCGAGCCCAGAGCCATAGAGAGAGCCTAGCCTGCTGATACTCATCAGGATATTTCAGAATGATCATTAATGTTTTTTTCTTTTTCAAACACCGAATGCAGTAAGCTACATAACTGTTGCTTTAGTAAAGCCCCTTTCACAATGCGCGCTGATTCTGGAAAATTGCGGGAACGAGCGCTGTGTGAACAAAAGCCAGAACCATAAAGGCAGTGTTGTAGTGATGATGCACGTTATCATGCGACTCTTCACGACGAAAAAATATGTGCAAAGTGGAATGAAGCGGCGATTGGGCAGAGCCAGCTCCTCACTATCAGCGCTGAAGCACAGTTTGTTCAGGTTAGTTTCAGTTTAGTGAAACGTACGCGTCGCATTACATCTCACATCCAAACGTCACATGTCTTTATGGGTTGTGTGTAAAGCACGCACAGATTCCGGAAAACAACTGTGAATGAACCAAATCAAACAACTCCGAAACAAATCATGGGACACATTATCCGTGTATTTACCGGAATCGCTGAGTGAAAGAGGCTGAAGTTGACGTGCCACTGGTCTCTTATATTCACGTTGTTCTGAAGCCTGTGTAATGATGTAGTTTCGAAATCTATCAACTGAACAGGGTTTTCTCGTCTTGTTTTCGTGTTGTTGTTGCTTAGCAATGTTATGGACACGATATTGTCTGGGTTTGACAAAAGGAGGGTGGGACGTGATTGGTGCTGGGGGTGGTGACTGAAGGCGGTGACTGAGTAGATCGGATGTCACATCTTTGCGGAAGTCACAGCGGCTCGTGAAAATGAACAGCTACTTTAAGCAGGCTGTGTGCAGTTTACTGTGGATTGACTGTTTTGAAACTCATATGGTAGTTACATAGCCCCTAGACCTCAGTTATCATGAAAAAAGCCAGGAAATTTCGATTTTGACAATATGGGACCTTTAAAAAGTACAGTGTTTATTCAAAATATAAATATATTATAACAATGTAAATTATTTATTATTAATTTTAATAAACTTTTAATTATTAACTTAATACATCCTTGGTGAATAAAATAATAATACTGTAAATAAAAAAAAATAAAAATGTACTGACCCCAAACTTTTGAACGGTAGTGTAAATCAGTAAATCTACTGCTCTCTTGTCTCCACTGAGGCTGGGACTCTAAATAATGTTCTGTGCTAGTCTGTGCAGCCAACGACAGAACAGTTAGCATGCTTTGCTCGAACTTTTGCCATGGTGTTAGAACTGGTACACTGTTGTCACTTGCGAAAACAAAATCTCGGCGCTGTAAGTGGAAACGTGCAGATTAAGAGGCAGTAGTATTATAATATTACTAGTGTTTTCACAAATTTGCATAGAAAGGCTTAAAAAAATGTAATGGGTTGTTATATTTTTACTTATTCTGGGTTGGTAAATGCACCAGGGACCCAATTACAGCACTTAAACACAGAAAAAGTCAGATTTAAATGGTATGTCACTTGTAAAGTTTAATTTTTAAACAGGAATAATTCTCCTAAAAATGAAAAAATGCTCTAAATGTACTCACCCTCAGGTCATCCAAGATGTAGATAGTTTGTTTCTTATTAGAATTATTAAATGTAGCATTACATCACTTGCTCGCCAATGGATGCTCTGCAGTGAATGGGTGCTGTCAGAATGAGAGTCTGTGGACAAACCACCCGCGGCAACAGTGTGAAAGTAGCCCAAATTCCACGGGAAAACATGGCCCACAGCAGAAGTGAGTATAAGGGTTTTTTTATGCATCTTTGCAAATGGCCTTTCCAAATAATGTGCTAGTTAGCAAGTTTCACATATAAACGCGGCTAAATGTGGCTAAAGTAAACATTACGGCTCATCATCCCACTGCAGAGAGGGGCGGGGCGAGCGGAGCTAATTAGCATCTAAAGGAACATGCAACACAATAGCTCATTCTAAAAAGGCCTGATTTTGACCAGGTAAAAAGAGTGTTTTTTACACTACCGTTGAGAAATTTTAACCAAAGTATGTTATAGACTTCTCATTATCAACTTCATCCGATGACCCCTTTAACTTCAAACCATTGTCTCTGTCTAAAATATGAGTTCCCTGTCCTATAATATTGCTTTATTCAGTGAAAATGTCATCTTGTCTGAATCAGGAGAGAAATATGGACAGATCAAGAACAAAGACCATTCTAAACAAATACGTCAGTGGATTTTGATGTGAGATGACAACAGAAGATTGACTTGTTCACAGGAGGAAGCATTATTTGAGTGTTGCTGAATTATGGACTGGTATATTGGGCAAAATTAACGGTTTAAAGTTATATCGCCTTGGTTTTTTTTTTTTCTTACAAGCATGCAGGTTTTCACTTCATAATATATTAATTGATGGACTGGAGTGGTGTGGATTATTGAGTTTTATGTTTTTTTATCAGCTGTTTGGACTCTCATTCTGACGGCACCCATTCACTCCATAGGATCCATCGGTGAGCAAGTAATGTCTTTAAATCAGTTCCAATAAAAAAACAAACTCATCTTGGATAGCCTGAGGGTACATTTTCAGAAATTGTTCATTTTATGGCAAACTGTTTCTTTAATAAATCTTATGAAAAAAAATGTTTAAGATTCCTCACTGTTTCTAGACTAATTCTATTTTTTGATATTGATCATGTGAATCAGATTTCACAGCTTCCATTAAAGCACAAGATGCTCTCACATCATACTGGAGAATGCAATCATCCAGTTTTATTCTTTTCAGCTCCATTGCTTATTAATTTTCAGTTGCACTTTTTTTATATATTGTTATACTGAGAATATCCTGTAATGAGGGGGAAAGGTATTAAATTAGAGAATAGAGTCTTGTTCTGAAACTCTGGATTTTCTAATCACCAGTAGCGTTTTTCACTAATGATAACTGTTGCTCAGAGGAATAAGAGATAATGCTAATGCCGCTTACAATATTTTCAGCTGCATATGTTTTTCATTGCAGGTGAAATCTGTAGAAGATGAAATGTGGGTTTGATGTTGTCTGGAGGCAGCTAGCTCTTGTTTCCCCTACAAAGACCCGATGCTATTTCAGTGGCCGTATTGGAATAGAAATACCACAGGATCACACAGAACATCGGTGCCGGGCCGATGCTGCATGCCCCACGTTGTGTAGGAGTATGGATCTGGATCAGCTTGTTTTGTAACGTTTAAAACATAAAGATATAAGGAATAGACACAGGGAGGGAGAGAGAGAGAGTAAGAGACATTAGCATAAATGTGTGTGCCGGTGACTTTTTTCCTGTCGCATTGAGGCTTTTTCTCAGAGGTGGAATGTTGTTTTTACAATGTTTGAGTGGCTAAAACTCCCAATTCCAGGAAGGTTTTTGTTGTTGTTATTGTTTGTGGAAGAACCTTCATCCGAAATCTGTTGTTCCAGCAGATTCTGGAAAGCAATGCAGTCAGAGCACCGCCTCAGGCCTTAAAACCGTTAAAGCAAAGTAAACAAGAGGTGCCTACTACCAGACCTGCTGATAGCAACAATTCAATTTAAGACAAAGACACAGAAACCTGTTGTGCTGTGATTTGGTGGTGGCTGTGGAATCGGCAAGTACTGTATATGCATCAGAAGTGTACAATTTATTTGCAAGGGTAACACATTTCTGCATGTTTCATCTTTTTTAGAATATTTACATCCTGGAGAGAAGAACTTTTGCTGGATCAGTGTTTTCAGCTTTATAATGTCAAGTCTGAAGCTATAGGTGAGTCCTTTTTGAAAAAGTTATTAAAATAGTTTTTAAAAACTATAGAATTGCTCAAATGTTGGTTGCTACCATGTGTACAGAAGCATTTAACAAATTATTTACTTAAAATGTAAAGTTTTATATATTATTATTTATAAATGCCCATATTATAAACAAGTTTTATAAATGTATATATTAATATAATATAATATAATATTTTTGTTATGAATGTTAAGAAATTATTTTTGCTCGACAATTGATTAACCTATTTTAAGATAATAATGTTAGGCCCCAACAACTTTATTATTTTAAACAACAACGTTAACTTTATTATTAAACAAAAAAAAAAAAAAAATTCGAATATATAATATAATATAATATAATATAATATATAATGTAATTATTTTATAAATTGTAAATGCAAAAGAAAATCATTTTGCTCAAATTTATTATTTTATATTATGTTTATATTTTTAGATTTATTGTTATTCTTCATTTTAAATTAGAATCGAATCGAATCGAATATAATATAATATAATTTGTTTTTATTATACTTGCAAAGAAAATAGTTCCACTCAACAGTTGATTTAATTTATCTGACCTGTTTTAAGAATCTTAGGCCTCAACAAATGTATTATTTGATATTGTTTATATTTTTACATTTATTTTTATTCTTATAAAATAGTATATTATCATATATTATAATATAGCACTTATTTTTTTTATTATAAATGCAAAACAAATAAGTTTAAGAATAAGAATATTTTGCTCAACAAATGTATTATTTTAATCTCTGTTTATATTTTTATATTTATTTTTATTCTTCATTTTAATATAATATACTATTATATAACATAATATCAAATATAATATATTTTTTTAATTATAAATGCAGTTTATTTTGCAAAGTTTATATGACCTGTTTCAAAAATATTAGGCTCCAACAAATATATTATTTAATAGTATGTTTATATTTATATTATATTATTCATACTCATATATAATATAATATAATATAATATAATATAATATAATATAATATAATATATATTTTTGTATATAAATGCAAAGAAAATCATTCTGCTCAACAGTTGATGTAAGTTATTTGACCTGTTTAAATATATGCCTCAACAAATGTATTATTATATTATATTATATTATATTTATTATATTATATTATATTATATTATATTATATTATATTATATTATATTATATTATTCGGACAAATGTAAAGATTTTTTTTCTAAACAGTAAATTTGATTTATTTTAGAATGTTAGGCCCCCAAAAATGTTATTTTATATTACATTTATATTTTATATTTTAAATATTTTTTTATTATAATTAAATTAATTAATAATAATTATCATTAAAATCATTAAAACCAATGATTAATTATTTTAATTGTATTAACAACCGTTATTGATCATTTAAATTTATAATTATATTTATATCATTTAAATATAACATAACTTAATAAAATAAAATATATCATATAATTCAATATAATAATGTATATTTTTATTATTTTATTATTTATTTTATTATAAATGTAAAAAAAAAAATTCTCAGCAGTTGATTTAAAGCATTTGACCTGTTTTAAGAATGTTAGGCCTCAACAAATGTATTACTTTATATATCATATCATATCATCTATCATATCATATATTATATTATAAGAAATGTAAAGAAAAGTTTTTTCCAAACTGTACATTTCATTTATTTGATGAACAATTGTCAAAGTTATAATTTTTTAATATCAATAAGACCATTAGTTAGTTATTTTAATTGTACTACCTTCTGTTATAGACTTAATTGCAGTTAAATGCTGGAGGGAATCAGTGTCTTTGCACAAATGTCGATTTCCCTGTACATTGGCTGCTGTTTTCCAGTCCAAATTTTATTCTTCACACGGCCCTGAGCTCTCTTCAGGGTTCTACTGGGGGGGGGGGGGGGAAACTGTATATTTTTCATTGTTTGGGCACAATAAGTGTTCTTCAGAGCTTGACGATAGAGTTTAGTAAATATGAGGCTTGGTCATTGAAGTGTATCACAATAATGGCTTTCTGATCATCTCATTACCTACATATAAACTGTTTTACAGTGTTCACATAGACCAGATAAAAACTTCATCAGAAGTCCAGCAGCACCATGTGACCTTGAGAGCCGACCGGCCACGCGTTTTTTTTTCATCATGCCCACTGATTTGGTGAAAATAAGAGAGAGAGATTCGCTCGCGTATCAGTCGATTTAATGAGCGGTTCTGGAGCGTTTGATGAGCGTATAGCGTCGAGTGTTTCTTTCTTCTGTAAAGAACTTCCTATTTACTGCTATTAATGCAGCTGTAATTATTCACTCGCAGATTATTCACTCCCAATACTTCCGCAATAACGAGCTCAAGAAGATTAATGATTGGACGGCCATTGTCCGCAAAGTACGTTCACTAATCATTGGAAGTGTAAGGGGGGAAAAAAAGCTATTAAACAATGCAAATCAAACCACATTCCTCAAACCGGCTCGGTTCCAGTGTTCGGGCTGATAGCGGAGAAATTGCAGATAACTCCATTAGGGGGAAGAATTGAAAATACGATAAAGCAGAGAGGCTGATGTATGATGTTTCCTCTGGCTGCAGGTTCCGATAAAGAGCTCATTTCCAATGAAAGAAGCACTTGACAGAGGCAATTTTGCTGTTTTAACGAACACTGTCGTTAACAGGCGTGAGATAAGAAACACAAGTGATTACCCATAATGCCGTCCTCAAAACGCACGCTATTATGCTTTGTCGTTAACAAAAATCTCATCTGCGTGATAGAATAAAAATGTAAAGCGCAACGTTTCTTTAACATCTGATATTTGTTATGTGCCGGCTTGTGGCTCTTAAAACGGGAACTTGCAATATTTTTGCTTCTCTTGCTTGTTTATTCTGACCTTGCGTCACTTTATTTCTCTTTTCATCGTGCACTTAGTTTTCCAGCGCTTCTGTTTGTGCTTTTTTATTCCTCTCGGCATTATTTGTGGTAAGGAGAAGTAATTTTGCTGTTAGTCACAGCTTGAACCAAATGAGGAAGTCACATTTTTTCATTAAATGGGATTTTGTCCGTTTAAATGTGTTGTCATTTAGGTCAAAGCTGCTTATTAAAAAATATTATTGATGACTTTATAACACCGTCCGATCATTTGAGTTTATTTGATAATATTGATTTGACCTTGGAGGCTTTATTCTGTGGTTTGTCAGCGCTGACAGTCGGGAGACTCCTAATTACAAATGGGACGCTGCTGTCATATTATCATCCTTTAATGAAAGTCATCATTCTGAGAAAGTCACAGACCTTTCATATAGAGCGATATGAATGCATTATAAATCCTAAATTGTCATTCTTATAATTGCCGACACAGATGGCCGATACAGAGCCTTGTTAATCAAAACCAATTTGCATCTCGTCCTAATATGTGTGCTGTGATGTTGATGAGTTTCATGGATTTGACCCTAGTTGGTTTCTCAAATGGAAATAGAATAAACATTTAACATAAGCACACAATGTGTAAACCTATTAAGTTTGTCGCTCGTTGTTTCCAAATTTAGTTTTGTCTCCATCAATTGTTATATTTAGCTATACTGAAATGTTAGTAGTAATTTTGTTTATAATGTCAGCATATTTAGACACAAGCGTACATGTCATATAAAAAATATCTTTATGCATTTATTTATAATTAGAATAATGCTTATTATTCTTTTCTTCCTCTTCTAATGTCTAAAGTTTTTGTATAATTTATTATATTATGTATATAATTATTATATAAATATACAGATATTTTTATGCATATACAGTTGCAATCAAAATTATTCCAGGACTAAATTGCATCTACAACAGTTTTCTGGCATATTACAAAAGTGATAATGTCAATATATAATTTAATGATTTTGAGTTATAGGATTTTTTTATAACACAGCTATGTCAAAATTATTCAACCCCTATTCAACATTGCTGTTTTAAGACAGTTATTTTTATGGTCAGGAACAAAATTGTCTTAAAAAATTGTCTTAAGCCTTTACAAACTTATTCAAAATGGAATTAGCTTGGGGTGTTACACATAGTATACTCTTAGCCCATGCATGTGCTGATAGGGAGTAGCAAATATGGTAAAGTCAACAAAGCTCACACAAAATCAATAGAGAAGAAATAGTTTGCTATATTAGAAAGTCTAAAACTACATGAAGATGTCTAAGACAGTACAAGTCCCTAGAGACACAGCTGGCAGCCGTATTCCTTAGATTAATGTGTGTTGAACCAGAAAACCTTTGAGGCTGTTGAACAAAAAAGCACAATATCATAAAATGTTTGATCAGATCAACTGAGAAAAACTTGCAATGTACAGCCAGAGACTTGCAAGATGACCCAACGAAAGGAGGAAAAATATTTCAATGCTGTGTACATGAGGAACACTAGACAAGAGGAATCTTGCTGAATACCACTCTTGACCAAGAAGAACAAAAAGGCTGCCTTGAACATGCCAAAATTCATTTGGATAGACCTGTGGAGTTCTGGAAGATTGTTTTACGGAGTGATGTGTCCAAACTGGAACTTTTTGGGCGTATGGATCAGCAGTATGTCTGGTGCAAAAATGACAAAGCTTATAAGCAGAAGAACACCATCTCCATCATCAAACATGGAGGTGGGCCAGTCCTGTTATGGGGTTGTTTTACTGTAGCAGGAAGTGGAAAACATGACCATACAAAGGATATCATTGATTTATGATAGTATAAGACTATTTTGGCAAACATTGTGATGACTTTTGTGCAAAGTCTAAAGCTAATAATCAGTGGAATTTCCTGCAGGACAATCATCCTTAAGTATACGTTCAAATCTACTTAAGCTTGGTTTAGGAATCAGTCACAGAATGTTTTTAAGTGGCCTGTTCAGTTTCCAGATTTAATTCTCATTAAAAATACATGGTTGAATTTGAAGAAAGCAGTGGCAAAGTAAAAACCAAAGATTATCAGTGATCTGAAAGCTTTTTCAGGGGAGGAATGGCCCAAGATTGCAGCAGAAAGGTGACAGAAGCATCTAAGCACTTCCAGGCAGTGTTTATTGGTGGTTTTAAAGAATAAAAGATTCTACACCAAATTTACTTTCAGGGGTTGAATAATTTTGAACATGAATGTTTAGAGCCAATTCGATTTTTTGGCATTATTCATCAACTTACATTCTCAGAATTACTCAAATGTGTATTAATAAACTTTCTTTAATAGTTTAGTCATGCCTTTGTTGAATTGTTTTCACAAAATGTTGTTCTCTGCAGCAAAATGTCTTGCAGGTCAAGGGGGTTGAATAATTTTGATTGCAACTGTATTTTTAAATAATATTATTAATAATAATAACAAAACAGTGATGATGATAATAATAATTATTATTTAAAAATAAATACATGCATACATAAATATTTTCATGTATTATTTCATACCTTATTTTAATAATAATAATAATAATAATTATTATTATTATTATTATTATTAATTAAAATAATAAAATATATTATTCATGTTATAAATCCTAAATTATAAAAAATATTACAATATGTATTATTTATATAATAAAAATTATTTCATAATAATAAAAGTTTTTAAATTGAATAATTATCATTTTTATTATTATTAAAATATTATTAATTTAAACAGTTAAAATTATAAAAATATAATTAATTTATATATGATTTTACAATCTAATTTATTTTATAATAATTATTATTACTATTGTTACTGTGAATAATAATAATTAAAATGACAATTTTTTAAATTGATATATTATTTTATAATAATAATAATACTTATTATTATTTTATTATTATTCACATATTATTAATTTAAACAGTTATACATTATAAAAATATAATTTATATATGATTTTATAATCAATTTTTATTATTGTTATTATTATTAATTATTCATTCAAATTAATTAATAACATTTTTATTCATTTTAAAAATAATAAATTATACATTTTTTATTAATTGATATATTTTTTAATAGTTATTATTATTATTATTATTATTATTTAAAAATAAGTACATGCATACATATTTTTTCATGTTTTAATTTATACTTCATATAATAAGAATTAAAAATAATGACAAAAATATAAATGTATATATTTTATAATATAAGAATAATAATAAATATTATTATTAAAATAGTATTAATTTAAACAACTCTAAATGATAAAAATATAATTAATGTATGATTTTATAATCTAATTTATTTTATGATAATAATAATAATAATAGTAAATGCATGCATACATAAAGTATTTTATATAATAATAAAAATAAATTATTATTATTATTAATTGAAAAATGTATTTAAATTAAAATACATTATAATTTTAAAAATAATTGTTATATATAATTTTTATAATATAATTTATTTTATAATAATAATCGTTTATTATTATTACTATTAAAATAAATAATGCATACGTACAAATATTTTATATAATAATAAATTATTCATTTTAATAATTTAAAAATATTATTAATTTCTTTAGTTTTATAATAATAATAATCGTTTTTAAAATATTCCTATTATTTTTAAATAAATACATGCATAATACAAATATTGTATATAATAATAATAATAATAAACAATTATTATTAATTTTAAACATGTAAATTCTAGGAAATTATAATTGAAAATAATTATGAATGTATATATTATGTGTATATTATATAATTTATTTTGTAATAATAATAATAATATAAAAGTTGTTTATTATTATTATTGTTGTTGTTGATTATGTTGTTGCTTTTGCTTTGTTTTGCTTTTTGCTCTGCCCTAAAAAATAACTGAATGCATTAAGTCGATTATTACCAAGAGAAATAATGCTTACGTCTTTTGACAGCCCTAATATTTTTATTCTAAACTCATAATTTATGTTTTATAGGTTTAAAAAGACAAAGAAAACTGAAATCTCTCCACTTGCCCCCTGGGGAGTACGTAGCGCTTGTTGGGAATCACTAGCATGACTGAAATCAACATATACTATATTCATGTATTCATTGCAGAAAAGACTAACAGCATCCATTATGCGCTTCGACATAATTGTTTTTTATACAGTAATTGGATTGCATTTATTTCCTCTTCGTACAAATTGGCAGAAAATGTCAGCATACAGCTTGCGCGCCGTGGCAGCGCGGCTCCGCAGAAGCATAACCGAGGACAGGCGCAGCAGAAAGTGATAAAACCCCAACAATAGATGCAAAGGCACGGCCACAGTTGTAAATATTGATTGCCGTAGAGTGAGGTCTGTTCTTATTGCACTCTCGCAAGAATAATGATGTTCCACGGCAAGCCAAATTGTGGTATTTCTCTCAAGGCGTGGAGTAGAGGATGCTAATAAGGAAAGGCAAAGTTAACCGCACAAACACGAACCATATGCTGCCTCTGCATGGATGAAATCCTGTGATTCAAAGCAGCTGATTCCATTTGGATGGGTCTCCAGACATCTGCCAAAGAGACACCAGAGCCGCTCCATCCTCTCCGAGCGACAGAACGGTGACACAGCTAAAGAATGTGCTTCGGCTCTCTCAGACCATTAAAATGAAGGATGAACGGCCCTGAGGGCGATGACCGAGGGTCCTTTTTAATAGACTTTAGTGCCAAAGGTCTTCCAGTGCTGTCATGCTCCCTCGTCCTGAAGAATAACCTGCGTCACCTTTATCAGATCATCGGGAAAGTTGTCATCAACATTGGATAATTACGGCCGAACATTTTCCGTGGGACCCTGTTGGCGTGAGAGCGTCCCCTTCGACCGCAAATGAGGCTGGATGGTTGTAGGGTCTGGGTCTGAATTATTGATATGGTTCTGTATGAGTGGGGAGTTTTTAACGACGGTCATTTAGAAGATGGAGAGGCATCAGCAGGGCGCTAAATCTGACAGCGTGCTCCACAAACACCGACTTTATTGGCCGCACAGATGGCCCGTGTGTACTGACTTCAGAGCGCCAGTACATCACGCACACGCACACACACTGGTTCGGAAACAATATATGAAATTAGATTTGCTTTGATGTGTGATAATGAATTCAGATCTATATGTGAGGTTGTTTCAAGGTTTTTTCGGTCAGAAGCGAGCATTAGGTTGGCTTTTCTTTCCTGAGAGGAAGCGAGCGGCGCTGGTCTGAGATTATTGCTTTTTTAAGGGCTGCTGGTCACGTTTTCGGAGCTCGGATGCTCTCTGAAATATAGCTTGGGTGTCATCTGTTGTTTACTGTTCTTAAGGAAGACTGTAGAAGAGGCCAAATCGATGTAGAAAATCTGCCAGTTTACTTTTGAGAAAGGCTTAATGGACATTTAAGGGTTTCTAGAAGAAGGTGTGCGCGCCCTGAGCTGTCTGCTGCGATATGTGAAAGGCTTGCTAGAAGTTAGACGTCTTTCAGGGTACTCAAAGGAATTTTTTGGCTGAGAATTAAGGTTTTGTTATTATGTGTGCATGCATGCTGTCGTAAACCTGTGTTTTGGATGCAAAAGGAGATGTTTTGAAACATGTTCACACTGCCACACCAGGGGCCACCAAGCTGTGAAAAGACAGCATAAAAGTAGTCCAAATGATCAAAAAAATGAATATGACACACGTATGAATACTTTGATGCTGTCTTATGTTTTTTGATGCTTGAAAGCCCCAGTTCTTAGAAAACAACATTTAATATTATTCATAATAATAATAATAATAATTTTTATTATTATTTGCATTATAAATACTTAAATGCATAAAATGCATCTCAATTTATTTATTTAAAAAATCTGTAATATTATTTATTATTAATTATAAATATTAAATATAAATGAATTAATGAATAAATAAAATGTTTCACATTATTTTATTCAGAAACAACAAAAACAATAATAATAATTATTATTATAATTATACATAAAAATGTGCATCTCATTTTATTGATGCAAATCAAATTTATGTATTAAAATCATTATTATTTATTATTAATTACTTATAATAAATAAATAAATAAATGTAAATAAATAAAATGGTTTCACATATTTTGTTCAAGAACAACAACAATAATAATAATATTATAAATACAGAAATACATAAAAAGTTCATTATTTCATATATTTTGTTCAACAAGAACAACACTAATAATAATAATAATAATAATAATTATTATTATTATTATTATTATTATAAATACATACATTTTTCATCTCATTTTATTTATAAAAAATATATTTATAATAAATAAATAAAATGGTTTTACATATTTTGTTCAAGAACAACAACAATAATGATAATAATAATATTATAAATACATAAATATAGCTCTAATTTTATTTATAAAACATTATATCATTATTATTTATTATTAATTATGTATTATTAATTATTTATAATAAATAAATACATAAATATTAATGAATAAATGAAATGGTTTCATATAGTTTGTTCAACAAGAACAACACATAATAATAATTATTATTATTTATATTATAAATACATAAAATTATGTATCTTGTTGTTTCTAAAAATCATTATTATATTTAAAACCATTATTAGTTATTATTAATTACTTATTGTAAATAAATAGACATAAATGATTAAATAATTAAAATGTTTCACAAATATTTTTTAACAGCAACAACAACAACAACAACAACAATAATAATAATAATAATAATAATAATAATTATTATTATTATTATTATTATTATTATTATAAATATATAAATAAATGAATAAATAAATAATTATTAGTTCGCTTTTGTCCATTAAAATTTAACTGAACATGTTAGGACATTAATTGCTAAGAGATTAGGTTTGTTTCTTTTGACATTCCTAATATTTGTATTTTTATTGTATTGTATTTTAAAAGCAAAAGATGTTTTGAAACATGATAATGATAATAGTAATACTAATTATTATAATAATTATTATTATAAATAAATCACATTTTGTTTCATAATAATAATAATAATAATTATTATTATTACTACTAATATTACATTATTAATGAATAATTATGACATTTCTAATATTTTTATTTGTATTTGTTTTTAAGCATGTTAATAATAAATAAATAAATAAAAAAAGTTTCAAATATTTTGTTCAATAACAACATTGTTATTTTTATTATTATTATTATTATTATTATTATTATTATTATTATTATTATTATTATTACTACTACTACTACTACTACATGTTAAGTGATTAATTGCACAGAGGTTAATTATCCCAAATACTAATATTTTTATTTTACTATATTTTGAACGCAAAAGGAGATGTTTTAAAGCGTTTTCACACTGCTTTTTCCACACAAATGAAATCTTATAGGTACCAGGTGCCAGGCTTCAAAAAGGAAACGATAAAATTTTAATCAAAAATGTATATGAAACAAGTCTTATGAATACTTTTATGCTATCTGTTTGTTCTTTGTGCAGCCTGAAAGCCTCCTGGTCACTGTATGTGTTCTTTGAAAGGAAAAAATATCATCTTCTGTGATCCATGAAAGAAAGAAAGTCAGTCATACTGGTTTGGAAAGACACAAAAGCGAATGAATAATCTATGTGGAACAATATGTTCATTTCACATTGCTGACTAAGGATAGGGAGCGTTTTTGTAATGCCACTAGCAGAAGCAGAAAAAAAATGTCAAATGGTGGTTTGCCATGAATCTTGAAAGATGCGAATGGATTGTACACCAGCGCAGTGCAGTGCAGAATACCAAAATATGGAGATGAAGCAGTGTACCTGGTCTTATCTCCCAGGGAATGACGTGCAGATTTTGGGAGGGAGAGAGAGAGTGAGAGGAAAAACAACATATTGATAGAGCACAGTAGAATTTGCAAAGGAAAAAAAAGCTTGACTCCATTTGACTTTTTTTTTTTTTTTTTTTTTGTGGTGTGTTTTGGAAAGCATTCTCATGTCAGTCACTCCAGCTTGCAGAATATTTTTGTGAATCACCTGAGGAATGTGTTTTTAAATCTATCTTTCTGATGTATGATCTTTTCTTTTTATTTGTGATATACTGTATAGTGGTGTATAACACATTTTTAACCTGTATTACATTATCGTGGAGGCATCATTGCTGTTGTATTCTGATAAGTTTGATAGATTGTGACCATGTGTAATACTTTATGTAAAGCTCGTGGAAATGCTTTTCTTTAAATCATCCTGTTTGGATAATGCACACTGCTCTATGCATATTGCATTAGAAGAGGCTTTTTATGGGCTGCTGTTTTATGTATATATTCACTCATATAAAAGAAGCCATTCCATTTGTTTATTTGTATAGCTAATCCTGTATAGTATTCATATACAGATATTCATATTCATATTAGACTTGCAGTTCCAGCCACAATCCTATGCTTTGTTACAAGATCATGTAATACTTTGCAAATATTGATGGAACCTTCCACCAAAGAGGGTTCTCTGAAGAAAATAAGTGTAAATAATGACTTTATGAAAAATGGATATGTGCTATTGTAATTTATTTCAATTTCAGCATGTGATCTCTGCAAGGATGTGGAAGTAGTCGATCTTCTCTTTTGTATAAGTAGTTTTTGCCTGTAGGAGATTAACCAGTTTGCATTTTTTTTACAGTAAACAACTGGTTACTGAAAACTTTTTGAAAATTTTGAAGTAGCCTTTTAAAATTAAAAGCACGCAGTGTCGTCAAAATATATAGGTTATGTCTTCCCAAAGGAGTGTTAGTAATAAACCACTTTTTTTTGTGACTCGAACACAGCGCGTCAAGTATAGTTTGATTCCCGAAGGAATGACTCTGAAGAGCCGATTCTTTGTACTGAATCAAACGTATAGAGCGTGACCTGTAGTCTGAATCCAGATGGAATAGCTCCGATAAGTTGCTACTGTAATTATTGTATCAGTGCAACTAGTATATTTCAATAAAGAAGGAATGACTCAGAAGAGCTGATTCTTTTTACTGAATCAAACGCATAGCGCAACTTGTACATCCTGGTGAAAAAAACAGCATATGCTGGTTAGGTATGTTTTGGTGCTGTTTTAAGACAGTCCTTTGCTGGTTTATGCTGGTCCTTAGCTGGTCATGTGCTGGTCAAAGAACAGCATAAACCAGCAAAAGCACCAGCATAAACCAGCAAAGGACCAGCTTCAAAACCTACCTAACCAGCATATGCTGTTTTTTTTCAACAGGGCATTCCGATTTAATAAGGAATAACTCTGATAACCCGGTTCTTTTTGTTGTATCAAATGCATACAACACGACCAGGAAAAATGGCTGCAGCAGAACTAGTACATTCCCAGAGAGCACACGTACATCTGCAAGATGTCTGTTAAAGAATGCTTGATCTGGAAAGCATCTGCTGTGTACAAACATCTGACAGACGTCTGTAAGATGTCCGTTTTACATACATTCTAAATCACAAACATCTTAAAGACATCCAATAGACGTCTGTTTGACATCTGATAGAAAACGGCCTATTCTGATAGCACACATACATCTCGGAGACGTCTATTTGACATCTGCATTACATCTGGAAGACGTATGTTTGCTCATCTACAATACGTCTATAGGACGACATCTATCAGATGTCATATAGACATCTATCTGATGTCTTAAGGGTGTTTATGGTTTAGAATGTACAGTGGTGTGAACAAGTGTTGGCCCCCTTCCTGATTTTTTTTTTTATTGCATGTTTGTCACACTTTAATGTTTCAGATAATCAAACAAATTTAAATATTAATCAAAGATAACACAAGTAAACACAACATGCAGTTTTTGAATGAAGTTTTTTTTTATTCTGAAGGGAAAACAAAACCAAACCAAACCCACATGGCCAGTCCTTATAAAATGTTTGCCCCCTAAATTTAATAACTGGTTGGGCCACCCTTAGCAGCAACAACTGCAATCAAGCGTTTGCGATAACTTGCAGTGAGTCTGTTACAGTGCTGTGCAGAAATTATAGCCCACTCATCTTGGCAGAATTGTTGTAATTCAGCCATATTGGAGGGTTTTCGAGCATGAACCGCCTTTTTAAGGTCATGCCACAGCATCTCAATAGGATTCAGGTCAGGACTTTGACTAGGCCACTCCAAAGTCTTCATTTTGTTTTTCATCAACCATTCAGAGGTGGATTTGCTGGTGTTTTTTGGATCATTGTCCTGCTGCAGAACCCAAGTTCGCTTCAGCTTGAGGTCACGAACAGATGTCCGGACATTGTCCATCAGGATTTCTTGGTAGACAGCAGAATTCATGGTTCCATTTCAAGTCTTCCAGGTCCAGAAGCAGCAAAACAGCCCCAGACCATCACACTACAACCACCATATTTTGTTTTATAATGTTTTTTTTTCTGAAATGCTGTGTTACTTTTACGCCAGATGTAATGGGACACCCACCTTCCAAAAAGTTCAACTTTAGTCTCATCAGTCCACAGAGTATTTTCCCAAAAGTCTTGGGGATCATCAAGATGTTTTCTGGCAAAACTGAGACGAGCCTTTATGTTCTTTTTACTCAGCAGTAGTTATTGTCATGTGGGTTTGGATTTTGTTTTCCCTTCATTAAAAAAACCCTTAATTTACTGTTGTGTTTACTTGTGTTATCTTTGATTAATATTTACATTTGTTTGATGATCTGAAACATTAAAGATATGCAAAAAAAATAAAAAAATAAAAAATCAGGAAGGCCAACACTTTTTTACACCACTGTATGTAAAACTGACATCTTACAGACGTCTGTCAGATGTTTGTACACAGCAGATGCTTTCCTGATCAAGAGATCTTTAACAGACATCTTGCAGACATACATGTGCTATCTGGGTATAGACGTTTTGCAGAATGTTTGCAGATGAGCAAACACTCTAAAAAAATATGTCTTTCAGATGTAAATGCAGACGTCAAATAGATGTCTCCCAGATGTGTGTGTGTGCTATCAGGGTTTCGATGCAAATAGAATGACTCAGAAGATCTGGTTCTTTTTTATTGAATCAAAGGCATAGCACGACTACAGCTCGATTCCAGAGGGAATCACTCGGATAAGCCGGTTCTTTTAATGTATCAAATGCATTCAGTGCAACTACAATTCGATTCCAGAGAGAAAGACTCTGAAGAGTCGGTTCTGAATGCATAGTGTGACTAGTAGCCTAAAGTTTGATTCCAGAGGGAATAATTCTGCATACAGTGGAAAGGGAATGACTCAGAAGAGACCGTTTTTGACTCAGAAGAATCAGTTCTTTTTACTGAATTCAACGCGTAGCGCAACTAGTACAGTTCGAATCCAGAGGAAATTACTCCGAAGAGCCAGTTCTTTTTTTACTGTTGGCTATCAAATGCATACAGCGTGAATAGTACAGCTCAATTCCAGAGGGAATGACTCTGAAGAGCCAATTCTTTTTACTGACTCAAAAGCATACTGTGCAACTATTAGCCTACAGTTCGATTCCAGAGGGAATGACTCGGAAGAGTCGGTTCTTTTTACTGTAGGCTATCAATAAATACAGCACGGCTAGTACACCTCGATTCCAGAAGGAATGACTCCGAAGAGTAGGTTCTTATAGGCTATCAATAAATACAGCGCAACTAGTACAGTTCGATTCCAGAGGGAAAGACTCCGAAGAGTCAGTTCTTTTTACTGAATTCAACACATAGCGTGACTAGTGCAGTTTGATTCCAAAGAGAATAACTCAGAAGAGCCAGTTCTTTTTACTGCTTATAAGCATATCGCATGACTATTAGCCTACAGTTCGTTTTAGAGGGAATGACTCTGATGAGCCTGTTCTTTTTACTGTAGGCTATCTATGCATACAGTGCGACTAGCAGAGTAGACCGGGTACAGTTGGTACATTTTTTTTTTCTATTACTACACCAAAATTAGGGACTGAAAATAAGTGATTTTTCATATGACATTTCCTTTACTTATCTACTAAAATATTAATAATTATTGACATCCATAAGAATGTCATATTTACCACAATTAGCTCATAAACACAAGAAGCTTTTTTGTTCCAGCTGTACCCATGTACCTGAGAACAGTTAAGACACCTATACGTAACTGAAAGTTAAAAAGTTGAGTAACAGTAAAAAAAAAAAAAAAAACATTGAACTTGCAAACAGCAATAATAAAACAGATAAAAAACAAACAATAGCTAACCTAATAAACATAATAAAAAATGGTACTCAATTGTAAATAATGTGTCTCAAATGTACCCCACTGACACAAAGTCATGCAATATGTCAGTTTTTAGAGCACAGATTAGGTTTACGAAAATGTAAGTTAACTTTAACAGTAATGTAAGGACGAGAAGCTATTCAACGTGGAAGGGACGTGGTGAAGTGAAAAACTTACCTTAGAAAAAAAAAAAACTTTCGCCGATATCTTCGGACTGGAGAAGCGCATGTAGGCTACTTCAAATTTCCGAAGATCTACGCATGTGCGAAGCAAATATCACAGATCAGACTTCTGTGTAGCGCGCACAGAAGTTATTTAAGGTGTCTCAAATGTACCTCTGTACCAACTGTACCCGATCTACCCTACAGCTAGATTCCAAAGGGAATGACTCCGAAGAGTGTTTTTTTTTTTTTTTTTACTGTAGGCTATCAGTGCATACAGCGTGACTAGTACAGCTCGATTCCAGAGGGAATGACTCCGAGGAGCCGGTTCTTTTTACTGACTCATAAGCATATTGCGCGACTATTAGCTAACAGTTCAATTCCAGAGGGAATGACTCAAAAGGAGCCGGTTCTTTTTACTGAACCAAACGCATAGCGCGACTAGTACAGTTCGATTCCACAGGGAATAACGTTAACTCCGATAAGCCTGTACTTTTTACTGAACCAAACGCATAGCGCAACTAGTAGGCTACAGTTCGATTCCAGAGGGAATGACTCCGATGAGCCGGGTCTTTTTACTGACTCAAAATCATATTGCTGGACTATGAACCAACAGTTCAGTTCCAGAGGGAATGACTCCGAAGAGCCGGTTCTTTATACTAAATTAAACGCACAGCGCCACTAGTAGGCTACAGTTCGATTCCACAGGGATTAACCCCCGATAAACCTGTTCTTTTTACTGAAACTAGTACAGTTCGATTCCAGAGGGAATGACTCCGAAGAGCCGGTTCTTTTTTTAAATTAAACGCATAGCACCACTAGTACAGTTCAGTTCCACAGGGAATGACTCCGATGAGCCGGGTCTTTTTACTGACTCAAAAAACATATTGCGTGACTATTAGCCAACAGTTCAATTCCAGAGGGAATGACTCCGAAGAGCCGGTTCTTTTTTACTGAATCAAACGCATAGCGCGACTAGTAGGCTACAGTTAAATTCCAGAGGGAATGACTCAGAAGAGCCAGTTCTTCTCACTGAATCAAGCGCACACAGCGCGACCAGTATAGTTCGATTCCCACAGAAATTACTCTAACTCATAGACACATACAACGCGACGTGTAGAGTGATTCCCAAACGAATAACGTAAGTCCTTATAAAACGCATTATCAATTTATGTAACTGGAGTAGAACAAAATGTGAAAGTCTTTTTCAAAGCACATAAGGTAACCTAGTTTTTTTCTGGCTTTTAAGACCACAAACTGAACAGTTCTATTGCACTGCCTAATAATTTCTTCCTTAAGTACTAAAATAATCGTTAGGGAACCGTAATAGTTAAATTCCTTACGATCTCCATCCCTTCTCCCCACATTGTGAGTGTGTGTGTGCGTGTTTGTGTGTGTGCGCGCGCCAGTGCTAGAGGAGGGAGAACTCAGCTCTGAATCCAGCCACGAATCACGGAGAATGTGCGCGAAACGCTTCACTGCTGTTCTCTGTAACTCCACAGGACAGATTCTGTATGATTTGACACGAACTGGTTTGGGAACGTCGGAGTGACATTGAAGAAGACGCATTTCTGAAGACCCAGAACCGAACCTCCGTATCCAGCTCATCTACAGTCAGCATCCGTACATTCTGGACCTGTTACCACTGGACTGGTACCACTGACCATTTCACCCAGTGTGGATACTTCTCCAGACCGCAGAGGATTTGCGCAATTTCCAACGGACCAAATTATGACTCATTTTACTTTGCTTGGATGAGTTTCCCATTAATTTTTTTTGCTTTGCCTTCGCTTTTTAATTAAAACACACATTAGCCTGAATTGTTAAAAAATAAATTGGGCAAGTACCCGCTAAATAATGACTTTTTAATGCCCCTCCCTGCAAATTAAATATTTGAATACGTTTTATGAGATGCGTAAAATGGAAACCACTACGCGTAAATTCACGTCGGATTAACTCTCTCCTCGCATCCCGGCCACATTCCCGTGAAAATCTATGGAAGTAGCCGAGTTTGCTTTGAACTTGCTTTAGGCTGGGTGCCGGGAGTATTTTCTGCGGGACGTAGTGAGGATGCAGTCAGGGATGCGGGCGCTCTGTGCCGGCGGAGGCGCGTCTCTCTGCTGCCTGCTCATGCTGTGGATGATCTACACCCACATCCTGAAAGAAGGCAAGTGTTCAGCATCACTATACATGACTTTCACTATGGTAACCTGAAATCTCTATGCATAGACTCACCTGATTGTGTCCCTATTTTAAAGTTGTTTAAAAATGCAGCTGTCAGATTTCTTCTGTGCTTTAACACCCAGGGGAGAAACCACAGAGTGTAGGACTCAAAACAACTCCTCTGAGAGACCCTGGAGAGCCTGTGATATTATTATGGAAATCTATAGCATAATATAGAGGGCATGCTTCACAACCCAGAGGAAAATTGTATTGCTCAGGGGTTGCTCTTTTATAGCTCAGGAGATTTACTGAAGATGTAACTTTGTCTCAGTGGGTTCTCCTAATAAAATACCAGCCAAATTTGAGATGTGGACCACAAAGCACAATGTTTCATTGTTGAGATTTGTGATTTTCTTTTCTACATGAATGGCTTTTAGGTGCATTTTGTGTGTCAGACTAGTTCTCAAGTTCTTTTGCTTCTTCTAATGCTGTGAATGATGTGTTCAGGGACCAGTACTTTTGTATGCATGCATTTGCATCAATGCCTCCTGACATGCATTACCCAGTGTTTTGTTGCATGTGTGTGTCCGGCATCTCTGTGTGTGTTCTAGAGGTAATGAAGAGGATAGTCATGATTTCAGTCAGGGGTAAGAATGTGACTCACATTTGATAAGCTAACTGCCCTAAAAAGGCACTGGGAGGCATGTCATACGTGGCACGGCGTTTGTGTGCTGATGTGGAAGTTTTGCAGATGGCTGTCAGTGGGGAGTGCGATGGGGTTTGGAGTTAAGATGGGATATAATAAGAGATATTACAGACATTAACACTTCATCTCACGGCGGCGTCTTAGCTTGGTAATACTGCAGATTTATGGGCGCCCTGCTGCGCAAATCCTCACGTTTTAACGGAAACGTTCGGCGCATTGAACGTTAGTAGGCGTGAACTGGTGCCTTGTGTTTGAGGGATCAAACATCCTTTCTACATCCTCTCAGTTAATGGCTGAGCTTCTTATTTAGGCTTCATGGCCTCCGGCTTAAACTAAGGAGGGAAACTCCTTTGCTGAAATTCATTTTTTATTCTGACCACCATGAAGAAACATGAAATACCTGAGGGCCTGAAATTTTTGCATCACGTCCAGCTGCAGAAGCTGATAAATCACGAATCAAATGTCAGTGAATATGTTGTATTTCAGAGGCAAGATGAGGGGATATTTCTGCTCTGAAGTCTTTGTAATGTTGTTCATAGGGATAGATTTTTGTTTAATTAATAAAAACCATAATATAAAAATAAAAATGCTGTTTTGGGCCCTTTTAACTTTTATTTTGGACAAAAACAATTTAAACAATATATTCTTTTGTGTCAGTGTTATTCTTTAATATCACATTTAGCATTTTGTCATTACTTAGCATGTCATTTTAAACGTAAACAACTTTTTTTCTCTGGTTTAAAAAAATAATAATAAAAAAATAAATAAATTATATATATATATATATATATATATATATATATATATATATATATATATATATTTTTTTTTTTTTTGGCTTTTATTAATTAAACAAAATATATTGTTTATTAATTGTTTAATTAATAAAAAACAATATTTTGGGCTGTAAATAAATAAATAAATAAACAGTTTATTTAGCAGACTAGTAATGTTTCTCTTGTTTATTTACATGATTACATTTGCATTATTTAATATTTTTATTATTTATTTATGCATTTATTTATATTTTTCACTGAAAAAAGTCACTTACATTGCATTGAAGACTTTTTTGTTTAAATCAGTAAATTTTTTTTTATTTTATATATATATTTGCTCAGTGTTTTTTTTTTATATAATTTTTTTTTGTTTTGTTTTGTTTTGTTTTGTTTTGTTCTTATTACTTACCTTCATGTTGCTTCAAGCGTAAATGACTTTCTTTTTTCTGTGGAACAATTATTATTATTATTTTTTTATCTATAAAAGACATAACATAAAAATAAAAATGCTGTTTGGGCCCCATTAACTTTTAGAACATATTCTAAAAAAAAAAAAAAAAAAACATAAATACAAAAATAAAATAAAACAAAATAAAATAAAAATATGCATTTTTTAACTTCGTAAATTATTTATGTTTTTATTTATGTATTTATTTATATTTTCCCACTGAAGAAAGTCACTTCCATTGCAAGTCTTTTTTTTTTATATTAAATCTTTAAAAAAATTTTTTATTACTTATGTATTTATTTTTTTCACTGAAGAAAGACATATGGGTTTGTAATGAGTAAATAATGACAGAATTTTCAATTCGGTGTGAAAAAAATCCATTAAAGGAACATCATTTTGGTCTATAGCTAGTTGAAGTGACAACTTTTGATTGCTGTGATGCTACAGTGTGGTGGCCTTTCATTTCGATAATGACATCCGTGACCCTACTGAAGTTGTGGGTGAGAAATCGATTGATCAATGTGTGTGACCATCGACCTTTGCCGCCGTTTGGCTCCGAGTCATTTACAGATGAAAGCATGTGGTTTCGACGAGGCCTTGACCCTTCGAGCACCATAGGCATGTGATGAAAACCCCTCATTGCCCTTGTCCTTTTAATGGCCTTTTAAAAGATCCAGCATACACATACTTATTATAATCCTGCTTTAACTGTGGTAAGATGTAAGCGATATGGAGATGCACGCGTGTCTTTGTGCGCCAGCAGCACGTTTGTTATAGTCGTGATTTAATTATGCCGTCCTCTCAGGCCAGGGCTGTCATCCAGAATCACAACAGAGCCACTGTGATGACATCACGATAATGCACCGAGCGTTTTCATCACCGATGCCCGGGCGTAACGGAAGGGACAGTGATGAGATGAGAGATTTACAAGATTAAAATCAATTGTCAGGAGTCCAATTAAAAATTCTCCCTTCTTCCGTAGCGGAATTCCCCGGAAAGCTCGGAGCAGAAGATTAGTCGTTTGTTAAATATTGTAGAAAGATTTCAGTTTCATTGAGCACCTCCTGTACCACTGCGCAGTACAACTAATGCCTGTGCAAATGTGATTCGGGCTGCTTTGTGTTGTGATATGCAAACAAGCTTCTCTGCATGTGCAAATCTGTAGGCTGTTAGGACACAAGCTTGTGTTGGTGTCGCTGACCGACGTCTTTCTTTATCCGTCAAGCGCTCCAAATGCTGCACTGCACATCTGAGATACTGTTCGCTTCGGTTAAAGGTGACGTGTGACATTTTTCTGATGTTTAAGCACTTTCTGGTTTCTGGCTTAATATGCAGAGACAACTCTAAGACGCTCGTAGGTTGATTTTCAAGGAGTTCTAATAAACCTGGAGAGCTATCCAGAAATCTCATTCATCTTAATAGCAGTTGCTCGGCTGGCGCACACGGCCTGGATGATGCCGCCTTTGCTTGAGTTCCAGAAGGATTTTCTGAGCCAATCACCTGAGCCGTAAATGCCTTTGATCATTGCATATTAGACACTTTGCAACAGACAAGAAAAACATAAGTCTGTTTCATGCTGTTGAGAAGCCTGTGAGAAAAATAGGTCACTGGTGAAACCTGCTTTCAATGGCCATCACATGGTTATTATATCTTTGAGTTTTTAATTCAATTTCAGTGTCATTTTTTTAAATTTGTCTTATTAATTTAGTGCACTCTGTCATTTTTGGTTTTAGTGTTTTATAGTTTCAGTTTAGAACATTTTATTTGCATTTCCATGTTTCATTTGGTTTATTCACATTTAGATTTGTGTATCTTGAGACTGTTTGACATTAAAGAACATTTATTTATAAATAATAAGCATTTTTGTTTTCTTTTAGCTTTTTTTTTAAATAAGTACTTTGATAAATAAATTAAAGATTTGCAATTTTATTTTTATGTATATTTATATTTATTTTATTTTATTTGACCTGTTTGACATTGAATAATTAATTTGATTATTTATTTATTTATTTATCTATAAATAATATATTATGTATTTTTGTTTTCTTTTAGTTTTATTTTTGATAATTAATTATTTGGATCAATAATAAATAAACTTAAAACTACTGTAAACATGAAAATGCTTAAATAAGAAAGTTGGGAAAACTGTAGATTTGCATTTTCATGATTAATTTTGTTTATTTGGCATGTTTGACATTGAAGATGTTATTTATTTATAATATATCATGTCTTTTTGTTTTCTTTTAGTTTTATTTTTTGATAAATAATATATAAATAATATATATAATATTGTTAACATGAAAGTGCTTAAAATAAGAAAGTTGAGGTCATAAATATTTGCATTTAATTTTTCATTTAGTTTATTTGACAAGTTTGACATTGAGGACTTTATTTATTTATTTATTTATAAAAATATGTTTCTTTTAGTTTTATTTTTTGATAAATAATATATAAACTATTGTAAACATGAAAATGCTTAAGAAAGTTGGGGTCATGTAAAACTATAGATTTGCATTTTCATGTTTCATTTAGTTTATTTACGTTTGTGCATGTTTGACATCGAATTATTATTTTTTTATTATACTACTGGTTTTCATTTTAGTTTTCATTATTGGTAATAACACTGAGGAAGCATACCATTTAAATTTTTTTTATATTATTTTTTTCAGTTCCATTTGATTACATAAATGGCTTTTCATATCTATAAATTCTATCTTCTATATAATATAGCTTTTGTTTAAAAAAAAATGATTTACATTTTTTTATATATATATTTCTTTTGTTCTCATTTTATTTAATTTTCATTAAAATATAGTTATTTTAGTACTTAAAATTACAAGAAAATAAGTAAATAAGTTCATTTTATAATTTCATTTAATTTTTTTCTTTAGAATTCATTAACTGCAGTAAATAACCCTGTCCTATACACTACACAGATTTTTGTTCAATCAGATGCTGTCTAGAATAAGAATGCCTCTCCTTTTGCAATCGACCAGCAAGTATTGAACAATTATTCATGGATATGACGTGACTAAGCATTATCGGCTATTGCGCAATTTGTCCGACCTAAACATCATGTTTCAGTAGAAAATACATCACAGGACAGAAAAGTGCGCTTGTCAGACAATTTCATGAGGCCTTTTCTGTAAGTGCTCTCAAGGAAAGGTAATTCATCTGTTGATTCTTGGCAGGTGAATTTCTGACCACCTTTGACAACCACCAGCTATGATTTAAGATGGCATGATTTGTAGTCGATGTTGTTCTCTGACTGGGATCCAAAAACCCCTCTACAGACGAGAATAATTCATATTAGCGAGGGCGTCTGCGGCTGAGAGACAGATGGAGTGTGTTTGGCTTCGGAAATGGATTTACAGTGCAGGAGAGTGATGAAATAAAAGGGCTACTGTGTGCTTTTTAAGACAGGCCCATTACCTGCGACACGTGCTTCGGTCTGTCAGGCCCTTTTGGGGGGTTCGGTAACAGAGAAATGTGTGGGTCGCGCCGAGTGGCTGTGAATCCTGGCCTGACAGCTCCCCCCACAAAGCGCCGCCATTCGTCATGGCAGAGACAGGAAATCAAAGTGCGCTTGGCTGTGGGTGTGCACTCTGGGCCACAGAACAGACAGATGGATGAGCTGTCACCAACATCAGCGCTGCCAGTTTATTTAACAATACATTTGGAAATGTCAGAGTTCTCTCTGCGGACTTTTCGCCCTGCCATCGCCGACACCTTTCGGCTTCCACCGTTGAGCTCGGGTATCAGTGGGTGGGAGGAGATGATTCTAATTATAATGCAGCTGAAGTTCTCGCCACATCCTGTAGGAAAGAGAGACTCCAATAGTCTTGTATTTGTGTTTGCAGGACTTTCAGCAAAGATCTCAACAGTGTTTCAGGACAGTATTTGTCTATCATTCTGTCATATCATTATATCATTATATCATTCTATCGTTCTATCAATCATTCTATCATTCTATTGATCTATCGCTCTGTCGTTCTATCGTTCTATCAATCAGTCGTTCTAACAATCATTCTATCGTTCTATCAATCGTTCTATCGTTCTATTAATCTATCGCTCTGTCATTCTATCGTTCTATCAATCATTCTGTCTTTCGCTCTATCAGTCGTTCTATCTAATGTGCTATTGATCGTTCTATATCATTCTATCTATCATCTATTTATTTATCTATCTAGCATCCTACCTGTCGTTCTATCCTTCAGTTGTTTAATTGTTCTATCATTCTATCATTCTATCTACCATTCTATCATATCATAAAATCTATCTATCTATCTATCTATCTATCTATCTATCTATCTATCTATCTATCTATCTATCTATCTATCTATCTATCTATCTATCTATCTATCTATCTATCTATCTATCAATGGATCTGTCGTTCTATCAATCAATCATTCTAATGATCATTCAATCGCTCTATTAATCTAACGCTCTGTCATTCTATCATTCTATCATTCTGTCTTTCACACTATCAGTCGTTCTATCTATTGTGCTATTGATCGTTCTATCTATCAATTGTTCTATCATTCTATCTTTATCTGTTTTTCTATATATCTATTGTTCTGTCTACTGTTCTATCACTCTGTCATTCTATTTTTCTGTTGTTCTATATATCTATTGTTCTGTCTATCATTCTATTATTCTGTCGTTGTATTTTTCTGTTGTTCTTTATACCTATTGTTCTGTCTATCATTCTATTATTCTGTCTATCGTTCTGTTATTCTGTAGTTCTATTTTTCTCCTTGTTCTATATATCTGTTGTTCTGTCTATCGTTCTATCATTCTGTCTTTCGCTCTATTATTCTGTAGTTCTATTTTTCTCCTTGTTCTATATATCTATTATTCTGTCTATCGTTCTATTATTCTGTAGTTCTATTTTTCTCCTTGTTCTATATATCTGTTGTTCTGTCTATCATTCTATCATTCTGTCTTTCGCTCTATTATTCTGTAGTTCTATTTTTCTCCTTGTTCTATATATCTGTTGTTCTGTCTATCGTTCTATCATTCTATCTTTCGCTCTATTATTCTGTAGTTCTATTTTTCTCCTTGTTCTATATATCTATTATTCTGTCTATCGTTCTATTATTCTGTAGTTCTGTTTTTCTCCTTGTTCTATATATCTGTTGTTCTGTCTATCGTTCTATCATTCTATCTTTCACTCTATTAGTAATTCTATCTATTGTGCTATCGATCGTTCTATCTATCGCTCTATCATTGTCTTTTGCTCTATCAATCGTTCTATCTATCATTATCTATCATCTTTATCTGTTGTTCTATATATCTATTGTTCTGTCTATCATTCTATCATTTTGATGTTCTGTTTTTCTGTTGTTCTATATATCTATTGTTCTGTCTATCGTTCTATTATTCTGTAGTTCTATTTTTCTCCTTGTTCTATATATCTGTTGTTCTGTCTATCATTCTATCATTCTATCTTTCGCTCTATCAGTCATTTTATCTATTGTGCTATCAATCGTTCTATCTGTCATTCTATTTTTCTATATATCTATTGTTGTCTATCGTTCTATCATTCTTTCGTTCTGTTTTTCTGTTGTTCTATATATCTATTGTTCTGTCATTCTGTAGTTCTGTTTTTCTGTTGTTCTGTCTATTGTTCTATCATTCTATCTTTCGCTCTATTTATTAGTAATTCTATCTATTGTGCTATCGATCGTTCTATCTATCGCTCTATCATTCTGTCTTTTGCTCTATCAATCGTTCTATCTATCATTCTATCTTTATCTGTTTTTCTATTTATCTATTGTTTTGTCTATCATTCTATCATTCTGATGTTCTCTTTTTCTGTTGTTCTATATATCTATTGTTCTGTCTATCGTTCTATCACTCTATCGTTCTGTTGTTCTATATATCTGTTGTTCTGTCATTTTATCTTTCACTCTATCAGTCATTCTATTTATTGTGCTATTGATCGTTCTATCCATCACTCTATCATTCTATTGTTCTGTCAATGTATTGTTTTATCATTCTATCTCTCACTTGAATTCTACTTCCTCACATTTTAGTTTGAATTTCAGTCCTCCATCCTGTTTTCATTCTTTATTCAAGTCCAGGATTTGAATTGTAATTGAACAGACATTCTCAAATTCATATAATGCATGGAATGGTGCACAACCCTTTCGGAGAAACACCTGAGACAAAGCTGATGCCTGATACCCGATAATAGATAACAGAGGACTCCATTAATTCTCTGGAGTTGTGAACGAGCAACCTCTGAGCAATAAATTTGTCCTATGGGATTACTTTGGCTGAACCACAGTGTATGAATCGCTGGTTATTTTCGCACTCTCCCTAAATGCCATTGTCATAATGTTGTGTAGGTGGGCAGGACAGATATGTCATTTCCAGCAGCACAATTTGCAAAATGCAATTTCTTCCTCAACAAAGGCCACTCGCTCCCAGCATGCCAGATGTTAATGATGGCCCGTGTCATAAATTTAGTGCCGAGAAACCACTTGTGCCTCTGTAGGTAATGAAGCCGTGGAAGCGAACGGATGTTTATGCAAAACTCGAAAGCTTTTTAAGGCAAAATCAATTGTGTAGCATTGTGCCACCCATTTTTTAACATTTTTCGCTGCTGGGTGAATATAAATTTAATTCATGTCAAATGCCACCCCGCTCTAGTTCGTTGTGTTCCTGTGTTCCCTCTCTCTCTCTGAGCTGAGAGGAATTCTTGAGCGTCTAATATATGAAGATGAATGATATGATGTTCTGCAGTATTTTAGCTTCGCTGCTTTCTCTCGCTTTCTCTCCTGAGGATTGCTGTCTGAGTTTACTGTTTTATGAAGTGTGCGACCTTTGTTCCCTGGCTTGTTGCTAACTTGTGTCAATTTTTGTTTAGCCGTCCTCATTCCACTTGAAGTTGATGCTAAATGACAGAGATGTTTAAACAGGTTCTTAGAGGGTTAGGATGGGTTAATTAGCTCTCCAGAACACAATGCAGGAGGTTACGGCCGTTTCTACTGCTGAACATAACTGTTAACAGCAAAGACAAACTCTATAGAGAGGAGGTTTTCATCTACGGCTCAAGCTGCGCTCTTTTCCACTCGTACAGTAACAAAGGTTTAGCTTGACTGCCTGTGGACTGAAGAGATGTATTTGAGTAAATCTCTCGATACCTGTCATATTCCACTGCAAAGAAAGAGAACAGTACATTTTACTTAAAGGAATACTCACATTTACGCTCTCTCATGTCATTTGTGGAACACCAAAGGAGATGTTTAACACAGTGTCTGAACTGCTGTCTGTCTTGTGATAAAAGTGGGGATGTGCGAGAAAAATAATGGGAAAAAGCACCATAAAACAACATGAAAGTAGTCCAGATGACTTGTGCACTAAATCCTTTGTCTTCTGATACAATACACTGTACAATACATAGCTTTGTGTGAGAAATGGACTGAGATTTAAGTTATTTTCTGAAAATCTTGCTTTGTCGTGACCAATTTATTTTCGCTGAATGGAAAAGGGAAGCTTGACATTCTGCTATAAACATCTTTTGTGTTGCATGAGGGGAAAATTACATTTATTTATTTTATTTTTTATTTTATTTTACTCTCATTATAGACCATATTTTATTTTATTTTATTATGTATAATAGATAATTTTGATTTATCATTGTATTGAATTTTTAATTTTATTTTAATATTATGATAATATAATATAATAACTTTTTATTTTATATGAATCTTATAATATAACACATTTTAATTTATTTTAATTAATCATTATATTGTATGCTTTTTTAATTACATTTTTTATTATTTGTTTTAGATGCTGTATTCCTCAATTGTAAATCGCTTTGGATAAAAGCGTCTGCTAAATGAATAAATGTAAATGTAAATAACACATTTTTATTTTTTACTAATTTATTTTATTTTAATCTTATAATAGTCTAAATTATAGTGTATTTTAATTTATCATTATATTTTATTCATTTTATTTAATGTTTTATTATTTTAATCTTAAGATAATATAACACATTTAATTTAATTTATTTAATTAGAACACATTTTATTTTAATTTATCATTATATTGTATGTTTTATTTTATTCATTCTTTTTGTATTATTTTAATATTATGATAATATAATACATTTTAATTTTTTATTTTCATCTTATAGTAGTCCATGTTTAATTGTATTTTAATTTATCATTATATTTCATTTTTCTTTAACTTTATTAAATGTTTCATAAATATTAATTTCTTAATATTTTAGTATTATAATAATACAAAACATAATTTTATTATTTTTATATTAATTTATCATATATATTTTTTATTTTGTTTCATGTGTTTTTTTAATCTTATGATTATCACACATTTTTATTTTATTTAGTTTTATTTTATTTTAATAGAACACATTTTATTTATTAAAAGCCTTCATTTTTGAATATCATGATAATACAACACATTTTGTCTTATTATATTTTATCTTATAATAGACCACATTTTTTATTTTATCTTATTATATTGTTTTGTTATTTTATTTATTTTTGTATTATTTTAATATTATGGTAATATTCAACATTTTTATTTTATTTATTTTTTATTTTAATCTTATAAAAGACCGCATTTTATTTTATTTTAATGTAGAATTTTATTGTGTTTTATTATATTTATTTTATTTTATTATTTTAATATTATTATAATATAAGAATTTTTTATTAAAATCTTATAATAGACCACATTTTATTACATTTATCATTATATTGTATTTTTTAATTTTATTTAATGTTTTAGTATTCTAATCTAATGATAATATAACACATTTTATCTTATTATTATATTTTTATCTTATGATAGATTACATTTTATTTTATTTTATTATTATATTGTATTTTTTATTTTATTTAGTTTTGTATTATTTTAATATTATAGTAATATACGACATTGCTATTTTAATTTTTTTATTTTAATCTTATAAAAGACCACATTTTATTTTATCGTATAATTACATTGTATTTTTATTTTATTTATTTTTTAATACTTTTTTAATACTTTTTTATTATTATTGTATTATGATAATACAAAACATATTTTAATTTATCATTGTATTGTATTTTTTTAATGTTTTAGAATTCTAATCGAATGATAACGTACCACAATTTATTTTTATTTTATTTTATTTTAATTTATTTTAATTTATTTTATTTTTTATTTTTGCCATAAATTCTGATTACTTCTCTTTACTTCCTATTATTCATAAATCTATTCACATAATATTTAAATATCAATGGTTTATTACTTTATTGTACAATTTATTGTACTGCCTCAATACTGGTTTCAATATACAATATTGTATTACAGTATTTGGTTACTGTAACTTTATTTTAAAGAGAATGCAAAATACATAAAAGAAAATGTTTTGTCATTAGAGTATAAAATATTATTATTATTATTATTATTTATTTTTGTATTTATACATTTTTAATAAAACCACCATCTATTCCATTATTCTATGTAGTTTTGCAAAAAAAAAAAAAAAAAAAAAATATATATATATATATATATATATATATATAAATTGCATTGCATTGCATCGCAGTAATGAGAATTTGTAATAAAATGTACTGCAAAAAAAATCTCCTTGGTCTTAAAAATCAAATTAAATTTTTCTTAATATAAACTACTGTATACTTTTCCTGCCTTTGAATTTGGCATGAAATATAACCTAGGCTTATCAGTTTTCATAAGATTCATCCATTCATCCCATCGTGTATTAAACTTATAGCACTCCTGCTGATTCAACTGATTGAAATCCAGTGAAAGTCTGCAGTGAGATGTTTTTTTTTTTTTTTTTGTCTAACCTTTATCTGTTGTTGCAAACTGTAGAAAGAAACAGGTGTCATCTTCCTGTCAGCTGTCCTGTGGTGCGGTGTTTGGAGAGGAGATGTTGTTTGAACTGCACTAGCTTTAAACTACATGTTCTCTTGCAGTTGTACAGTACCTGCATCTCGGCTGAAAATGACACTGCAGACCTGAATCTAGTTCCTGTGAGAGAGGAAGTAGAGTCTGGTGACCCGCTCTCTGCTCCTGCAGGGTGTCTCTGTGCTGCTTTGTGCCCAGGTGCATGTAGATCCTTATCGTTTGATTCGGTCTGTCGTGTCTGGACTAAACAGGCAGAAAAACCTCCTGTCATATCAATTAACTTAACAACCTGTGATGGAATGGCTGTCAAGCTTTTGGCACATCAAGTCCTCTGACTCTATCGCTTCCTCTCTCTCTTTCCATCCTGTTTTCTGAGGCTTATCTCTATCCGTCCC
This sequence comes from Garra rufa, assembly GCF_049309525.1. NCBI lineage: Eukaryota > Metazoa > Chordata > Actinopteri > Cypriniformes > Cyprinidae > Garra > Garra rufa. Next base: position 35,374,512 of record NC_133375.1, on the reverse strand, counting down.
CCATTCATCCTCTGGCTGTTAAACATGGACAGAATACTGCTATTTTATGCCATCTATGTGCCTGGCCAGCAGCACACAGCTGTTTCTGTGTGTGTTCGCATACCATGCGTGCCATTTGCGGGTGTTTCTTTAATTACGGGCACTCTTATGTCCCGGGGGTTGATTTTTTTTTTAAACTCATTAAAACATATGAAATTACACCCCCCCCCCCCCCCTGTTTTTAATATGAAGGCTGCACACTTTTGGAAAGTGTTTAAAATGGCTTCGCCATTTTCATTTTGTGTAATTGTTTTACGTTTGTCCCAGACCAAGATTTTCCATATTAAAACATATATAAATATAAAATTTTTCATTTTTAAAATGATGATAATCTAAACATAAGCTAAAACTTTTTTTTGACAGTATTTTTATGTATTATTGTTTTAAATATTACACTTTTAAAATTATCATAATCTAAACCTAATCTAAAATCTTTATTTTATTTTTTATTTATTACATTTTTTTACATTAATCCCAGACAATGCCTATGTAAATATAAATATTACACTTTTAAAATGGTCATAATCTAAACCTAATCTAAAACCTAAAGAGTCAAATGAACAATTTACACTCTAAACACACATTTTAAAATGATTTTTATTTTTATATTTTATTTTATTAAATATTTTGTTTTTAGTTTGTTATGTGAAGTTCATACTCTCTTGGAGTGTTAAAAATGCCTTCAACTTTTATTTATTTATTTTTAGTTAATTTTATTTATTTATTATTTATAATTTCGCCTTATACACACATTTTAAAAATATTTTTATTTCATTTTGTTATGCGAAGGTCACAATCTCTTGGAAAGTGTTTAAAGTGTCTTGTTTTCTTTCTTTCAAAAGGTTTTTATGTATTATTGTTTTATATTAGTCCTAGATCAAGATTTCATTTCATTTTATTTTATTTTTTATTATTTTATTTTATTTTACTTTATTTTTTTATTTATTTTTACAGTTGTCCCAGACAAAGCATATATAAATATAAATATTAAATTTTTTAAAATGATTATAATCTAAACCTAATCTAAAATCTTTATTTATTTATATTATTTTTTTTAAAAACATTTATCCCAGACAACGCCTATATAAATATAAATATTACAACTTTAAAATGGTCATAATCTAAACCTAATCTAAAATCTAAAAAGTAAATAAAAATTAATAATAATTTACACCCTATACACATATTTTATTTTTTTATTTTTTTATTTCTGTTTGTCAAAAGGTTTTTATATGTTATTGTTTTATATTTGTCCCAGAACAAGGATTTATTCTTATTTTATTTTATTTTATTTTTACAGTTGTCCCAGAGAAAGCATATATAAATATAAATATTACACTTTTAAAATAATTATAATCTAAACCTAATCTAAAATCTTTCTTTCTTTCTTTCTTTATTTATATCATTTTTTTTAACATTTATCTCAGACAAAGCATATATAAATATAAATATTACACTTTTAAAATAATTGTAATCTAAACCTAATCTAAAATCTTTATATATTTATTTATATCAATTATTTTTTTAAACATTTATCCCAGACAACGCATATATAAATATAAATATTACAACTTTAAAATGATCATAATCTAAATCTAAAGAGTTAAAAACAAAACAGTTTTAACATTTGTTATATTTTAAAACAATTTTTATATTTTATTTTATTTCATTATATATTTTATTTCTGTTTGTTTTGTGAAGGTCACACTGTCTTGGAAAGTGTTTAAAATGCCCTCACATTTTATTTATTTTATTTATTTATTTTTGCTCAAAAGATTTTTATGTATTATTGTTTTATATTTTTATCAGACCAAGATTTTTGTTTTATTTTATTTTTTATATATTATTTTTAAAATGATAATAATCAAAACCTAATTTAAAACTAAACAGTCAATTAAATAATTTACACTTTTATTTTATTTTATTTTTGCATTTGTCACAGATCAAGATTTTCAATCTATATAAATATTAATATCACATTTTAAAAATGATAATATCTAAAAACTGAAGATTCAGTTAAACAATTGACACCCTTTACACATTTTTTATTTATTTTTTATTTCTGTTTGTTATGTGAAGGCCACACTCTCTTGGAAAGTGTTTAACATGCCTTCACTTTTTACTCAAAATGTTTTTATTTACTTTATTTTATTTTATTTTTGTCCCAGACCAAGATTTTCAATCTTAATCTTAAAACATATAAATACAAAAAATATATTTTTTAAATTATTTTTGTTTTGCTCTAAAGCTTTGTTATTGTTTTATATAAGTCTCAGAGCTTTATTATTTAATTTAATTTCATTTTGTTTAATTTAATTTAATTTAATTTAATTTAATTTAATTTAATTTAATTTAATTTAATTTTATTTCGTTTTGTTTTATACAATTGTCCCAGACCAATATTTTCAATCTTAATCTTAAAATATATATAAATATAAATTATTACATTTGTAAAATGATCATCTAAACAATGACTCAAATAATCATAAAGTGTATTTTATTTTGTTTTTATTTTACTTTTTGCATTGTGACATTTATTATAAGTGAACACATTTTGCACAGAATTCTCATTATTTTCCTTATACTTGTCTCATATCTTGATTTCCATTTTTACACAAATTCTGATTGACATCACAACCCTTCATTTCAAGTCAGTGTACTTGGTTACCAAGGTAACAGCAGCATCAGCGAAGCGCATGATTGAAATGAAATATAAATAAATATATATACATATATATATATATAAACTTAATTAACACCTAATTTCAAACCACTCAAATTCAAATTTTGTCAAGTTATGCACAAAAAATGTTCATGCCTTTCCGAAATGACAAATGCAATTATTCATATTTGCTGTTAGCAGACAAATCAAATTAACTAGAACGAGTGTGAAAAGTGTGAATTTATTTTCAAACAGAGCCAAAAGTGCTGTAGTTGAAGAAACATCTGGGTATGAAATGAAACAGAATAAAAGTGGGGGCAAACAGAGAAGCATCAGAGGACTGAAGGAGGGGTTAATTCTCTTATCTAAATTCTGAGCTGTGGAGGATTAATGTGGGCCGTTATGGAAAGAGGTTGTGGCTCTATTTTGGAGGAGGCTGATCAGAGCGAGAGAGGGAGCGAGACAGAGAGAGGTGACCTTCAGCGTTCTCCATAGTCTTTACAATAATGATGTCTGCTGGGATTTCTCATCTCCACTCAACAAGATGCCCCCATCGCCGTCAAGGTTAAAACAATTTCAATAGACTTTGCATCTGACACATGCGGCCTGAAATTGCGTGTAAGTTTTGCTCTTGGTGCGTTATGTTTTGTATTGTGTAGTCGCAAGAGGAAACTTTTTTTTGTACATGCCAAGTGAGATTTTGAAGTGAGAATGGGCTGAGCGTTAGTTCATTAGTGCAGACACTAATTAGGAGTCCTTCAGAAAATCTACAAATATAGATATACACTGCCGGTCAAAAGTTTGGGATCAGTAAGACTTGTAATGTTTTTGAAAGTCTCTTATGCTCAATAATGCAACATTTATTTGATCATTAGGATATTAAGATCATATTCCATGAAGATTTTTGTAAATTTACTACCGTAAATATATCAAAACTTAATTTTTGATTAGTAATATACATTGCTAAGAACTTCATTTGGACTACTTTAGAGGTCGATTTTCTCAATATTTAGATTTTCTTGCACCCTCAGAGTCCAGATTTTCAAATAGTTGTATCTCAGCCAAATATTGCCCTATCCTAACAAACCAGACATCAATAGAAAGCTTATTTATGATGTATTAATCTCAATTTCAAAAAATTTATGCCCCTTATGACTGGTCTTGTGGTCCACACTTACAAATATAGATATAAACTGCCATTCACAAGTTTAGGATCAGTAAGACTTGTAATGTTTTTTGTAAAGTCTCTTATGCTCAATAATGCAACATTTATTTGATCATTAGGATATTAAGATCATATTCCATGAAGATTTTTGTAAATTTACTACCGTAAATATATCAAAACTTAATTTTTGATTAGTAATATGCATTGCTAAGAACTTCATTTGGACTACTTTAGAGGTCGATTTTCTCAATATTTAGATTTTCTTGCACCCTCAGAGTCCAGATTTTCAAAAAGTTGTATTTCGGCCAAATATTGTCCTATCCTAACAACCATACATCAATGGAAAGCTTATTTATGATGTATACATCTCAATTAAAAAAAAAATGTATGACCCTTACGACTAGTTTTGAAGTCTCGTCTGCTTATTAAAGCTGTGTTTATTTGATCAAAAATACAGAACAAAACTTTAGCAAAATGTTTTTACAATATAAAATAGTAGATTCTATTTGAATATACTTTAAAATAAAATTTATTCCTGTGATGCAAAGCATTACTCCAATCTTAAGTTTCACATGATCCTTCAGAAATCATTCAAATATGCTGATTTATAGTCAATGTTGGCAACAGTTGTGCTGTTTTTTTTTTCGGTATTCTTTGATAAATAAAAAGTTAAAAAGAACAGCATTTAATCAAAATGGAAATCTTTTCTAACAAATGTGACCCTGGACCACAAAACAAGTTGTAACAGTACATTGTATGGGTCACAATTATCGATTTTTCTTCTTTTATGCCAAAAAATCATTAGGATATTAAGCAAAGATCATGTTCCATGAAGATTTTTTGTAAAATTCCTACTTTAAATATATCAAAACTTAATTTTTGATTAGTAATATGCATTGCTAAGAACTTCATTTGGACTACTTTAAAGATGATTTTCTCAATATTTAGATTTTCTTGCACCCTCAGATTCCAGATTTACAAATAGTTGTATCTTTGCCAAATATTGTCCTATCCTAACAAACCAGACATCAATGGAAAGCGTATTTATTCAGATGATGTATAAATCTCAATTAAAAAACGAATTACCTTTATGACTGGTTTTGTTGTCCAGGGTCACATATAAGTCTTCAATATCAATTCTTATCAATTTAACACATCTTTGCTAAATAAAACTATTAACATCTTCCAAAAAAGAAAGAATAAAAATGTACTGACCCCAAACTTTTGAACGGTAGTGTATATTGTTCGAAAAATTTCTGTTTTATATAAATTCTGTTCTTTTTACTTTTTATTCAGCAAAGAATACTGAAAAACCCTACAAAAAATGCTTTTCTTACTTAGATTTTACTTAGACCTAGATTTTTTGGTCTTGCTTCCAGCTAAAATATCTAAACATTTTTAAATCAAGAAGGATTTTCTAGACGAGTAAAAGTTATTGTCGTTTTAACATTAATGTGTGTTGGCAGTTTGTGTAAACAACCACCCTACAATGATAAAATTCCACCCAGTGGTATTTTTTTAATCTTTAAAAGTAATATCCTCTTTTGAAAATCAGGTCATTCTCAGTTTCTTGTCGGTGTGACGGCACACCATCAGAGACCACTCCCACGATAGTTTAGACCTTAGACCCGCCCTAACCGAGCTGAAACTGTCCAACTCCGATCGCCATTGTGTCGACTCAGGTGCAGGGGAAGACAAAAATGTCTCAGATTGAGCGATTGAGGTGTTCTGCTGTTGGATGTAATAATGAACACAGCAGTCGTCATTTACTCCCGGCATCTGAGCCGCTGAAGAAGCAGAGGATAACGTTACTTTCGTTTTTAAAAGGAAAGCGCCAATCCCGATCTACATATGCATCTGTGTTCATGCGAATTGTTCCTGATGCAGCTTTACCCACAGCAGAAGTGAGTATAAAGGTTTTTTATGCATCTTTGCAAATGGCCTTTCTTAATAATGTTCTTTATATACAGGTTTCGCCGCTAAATGCATCTAAACGCAGCTAAGCGTAGTTAAATGCGGCTAAAGTAAACATTGCGGCTCATAATCCCACATCAGAGAGGGGCGGGGCGAGCAGAGCTCATTTGCATTTAAAGGACCATGCAATAAAATGAGTTGATGTTTTGTAGAGCTGATTTTGACAAGTTAAAAGGGTGTTTTTTTACATTACTATTGAGAATTTTTAACCAATATATATTATAGACTTTTCATTAAGACCCTAAAGAATCATATGAACTTGTGGAAAATGGGCATCCGATGACCCCTTTAAAAATCCAAACTTTTGAACTCCAGTGTTTTAAAAAAAAGGGTTTTTTTTTTACTGTTGAAATAGAGCCGAGTGTCTATCCATTGCACATCGAGTTCAATTCCTCTGGTTTCTTCCTGAAAGGCAGGTGTCTTCTCTGGCTTGGCTGACCTTAACCTGTTGTTTTGAAATAGTAATTGTCCAGGCCACTGGCCTGTGAAAGCGTTCAGTCGTCCTGTAGGGAGTCCGAGCTTTGCGTTCGACATGTCCGTCTTAATCAGCTCAGCCTGTGCCGGCTGTTGACCAAGCAGTAGCGGTCAACGGCTCCACACTGCTGTCTTTGCATTTCAATGGGTCAAGTGCTAATGCAACGGGAGGGTGGGTGTGCTGTTTTGTGCATGTTGGGGTGAGGAGAGTGTAAAATATGATGAATAGCAATAAGCCGTTCAGCCCTGCAATCAGCAGCAGCTTAAAGCTGGAATCAAGGCTGACGTGTTGACGAACAGGGAATATGATGCTCTTTTGGGACTGTCTTCCATCAAGCATTGATTAAAGTTGCAGAGTCGCTGCATTTCGGAGACAATAGTTAGGCTTTTTGCTTTTTTTGTGACGGCGAGATCTGATTGGCTTTCCGTTCGGTCTGATCAGAGTGAATTATTGCGCCCTTGAGATGAGCTTCCTGTGAAAGGGAATCTTAAAGCACGAGTCGGTGGTGATACATCACTGTTCCCGAGTTCTATTACACATATAAAAATCCCCTTTCATCACATCTCTGTTGGCCCTTCAACTGTATCGCACAAGATTAATTAATATTGTAAATCTGCTTTTATTGCTATTTTAAACAGGCGGATTCATAGAGTTGTACACGGTCGCTTTTCTTTTCTGATCAAACACAAAGAAAGAGCGAAGACAGGAAGCGAAGGCACAAGGAAGACTTTTCTCTCTGACGTGAATTATGATTATGATTATGTATGAGTCAGCTAATGTCTAGCCAGACTTCTTGCACTTTTCGTTCTTTTTCTACAAAGCTTGCTGGTCATTGTGGTCACTTGAATAGAAGTTGTATGCTTTGCCAGCACACTAAAAGTGTCAGAAAAACTCAGCCAAGCATTTATGCCTGTCAGAGAAACCATTGAGGAGAAGTGGTCTCGAAGGATGTAAGAGAAAGATATTTTGTTTTATAAAAGCCTTGAACAACAATGAAACCTTTAGAGAAGCAAAAGCTAGCATTTAAGCAACACCTTAACATTATCTCAGGTATCTATCTGCTTCTAAAGACACCAAAATGAGTAAATTAGTTGAACCTCACCACGATGCTTGATGCTAGCTTGCCTATTTTTGTTCATTTCAGATGTATGGATATGTTTGGAGAGATCCAGTATTCAATTTAAAATTTTCATAGTACAGACAATGAGAAAATTAGATTTTATGCTGGTATTCGGAGCTGCTCAGCTAGATGTCTATTTTAAAAGGACCCAAAAATGAAGATGTTGTTTCTAATCCATATGACTTTCTGTCTTTCTGATTGTACAGGTTGTTCTTTTCCATGCATTTACAATGAATGAAGGCTTTCAAAGTTCACCAAAAGGACCAAAAAGCTCTATAAAAGTAGTCCAAATGTTTTGTGTAATGCACATTCAGAATTGAAGTTGTTTTTCACTGTTGAACTTGGAGTAACCTCTGAAACTGAATCATTGAGTCTGTGTGTTGATCTAGAAATCCAAATCAGTCTGATTTATGAATGATTCATTCAGACAAGAATCATTTGTGAGCTTGATCAATTCAATTCATTTTACATTCAAAGACTCAAAAGAATGATTCATTTATAAAATTCCTCATGCAAAATGTTTGTAAGGCTTTGGAAGACTTGGAAAATAGTCGTCGACTCAAATAAACCATTTTTATTGTGCACAAGTCATTTGAACCACTTTTCTGTTGTTTTGAAGTGTGACAGCCCCAGTTCTCATTAACTTTCATTGTGTTGTATGAGTTACATGATTTTCATAGCATCAGCAATCAGAAAATTGGATTTATGCTGGTGTTCGGAGCTACTAGGCTAGATGTATATTTTAAAAGGACCCAAAAATTAGCATGTTCCCAATCCATATGACTTACTGTCAACCAGATTGTACAGGTTCTTCTTTTCTAGGCAATTACAATAAATGAAGACTGAGACCTTCAAACTTAAAAAAAGACCAAAAAAGATCTTTAAAAGTGGTCCAAAAGTTTTTTTTTATGTAATGCACAGTTGAAACTAAAGTTGTTTTTCACTGTTAAACTTCTGAGACTGAATCACTGAGTCTGTGAACGAAACATTTAGAATGATTTGTGAGCATTATCAACCAATTCATTTACAGAAACTCAAAGACTCAAAATAATGATTCATTCATACAGTTCCTCAAGCAAAAATATTGTATGGCTTTGGAAGACTTTGCAAATAGTTGATTCAAATAAACCATCTGTATAGTGCACAAGTCAATTTAACCACTTTTGTAGTGTCATTTTAGAGCGTGACAGTTCCAGTTTTTATTCACGTTAATTGTATTGGATGAATGTTACATGATTTTCATGGCATCAGAAATGAGAAAATTAGATTCTATGCTGTTATTTAGAGCTACTGGGCTAGATGTCTATTTTAAAAGTACCCAAAAATGAAAATGTTTTTCCCAATCCATATGACTTAATGTCAACCTGTTGTTGTACAGGTTGTTCTTTTCCATGCAATTACAATAAATGAAGACTGAGGCTTTCAAACTTCAGCAAAGAGCAAAAAGCTCTTTAAAAGTGGTCCAAAGGTTTTGTGTAATGCACAGTTGAAACTAAAGTTGTTTTTTGCTGTTAAACTTCTGAGACTGAATCACTCTGAGTCTGTGAGTGAATCATCCAGAAATTTAGAGTCATTTGTGAGCTTAATCAACCAATTCATTTACAGAAACTCAAAGAGTCAAAAGAATGATTCATTCACAAAATTCCTCATGCAAAACTATTGTATGGCTTTGGAAGACTTGGAAAATAGTTGTTTACTCAAATAAAACAACTTTATAGTGCACAAGTCATTTGAACCGCTTTTGTGTTGTCATTTTGGAGTGTGACAGTCCCAGTTCTCGTTAACTTTCATTGTGTTGTATGAATGTTACATGATTTTCATAGCATCAGCATTGAGAAAATGATTTTATGCTGGTATTCGGAGCTACTGGGCAAGATGTCTATTTTAAAAGGACCCAAAAATGAAAATGTTGTTCCTAATCCATGTGATTTACTGTCAGTCTGATTGTACAGGTTGTTCTTTTCCATGCAATTACAATGAATGAAGACTGAGGCTTTCAAACTCCAAAAACTCCAAAATAGAACCAAAAAGCTCTATAAAAGTGGTCCAAAGGTTTTGTGTAATGCACAGTTGAAACTAAAGTTGTTTTTCACTGTTAAACTCGGGGTAACCTCTAAGACTGAATCATTGAGTCTGTGAATGAATCATCCAGACATTCAGAATCATTTGTGAGCTTAATCAACCAATTCATTTACAAGGAATCAAAGATTCAAATTCATCAAATTCCTCATCTAAAACTATTGTATGGCTTTGGAAGACTTGGAATATAGTCATTGACTCAAATAAACCACTTTTATTGTACAGAAGTCAACTGAACCACTTTTGTGGTGTCATTTTAGAGTGTGACAGCCCCAGTTCTAATTCACTTTCATTGTACTGTATGCACGTTACATGATTTTCATAGCATAAGCAATGAACAAATGAGATTTTATGCTGGTGTTCAGAGCTGTAGCACTAGATATCTATTTTAAAAGAATTTCACAGAAAAAATCAAAATGTTGTTCCCAATCCACAGGACTTTCTGTCTTAATCCTGATTGTACAGATCATTCTTTTCCATGCAATTACAATGAATGATGACTGGGACTTTCAAACTTCAAAAAGGTCCAAAAGTTTTGTGTAATGCACAGTTGAAACTAAAGTTGTTTTTTACTGTTACACATGGAGTAGCCTCTGATACTGAATCATTGAGTCAGTGTGTTAAACTAGAGAACCAAATCAGTCCAATTCAGTCCAATTCAAATCATTTGTGAGCTTGATCAACTAATTTGTTTTTTACAAGAACACAAAATTCCATTCAAAACCATTGTATTGCTTCAGAAGACTTGGAAAATAGTTTTTAATTCAAATATAGTGCACAAGTCATTTGAACCACTTTTGTGGTGTCATTTTAGAGTGTGACAGCCTAGATATCTATTTTTTCACCCTAAAAATGAGAATGTTGTTTCCAATCCATAAGACGTTCTGTCTTAATCCTGATTGTACAGATTGTTCTTTTCCATGCAATTCCAATGAATGATGACTGAGACTTTAAAACTTCAAAAAGGACCAAAAAGCTTTATAAAAGTGGTACAAATGTGTCCATCTGATAAAAGATAGCTATGTGTAATGCACAGTCGAAACTGAAGTTGTTTTTCACTGTTAAACTTGTGGTAACCTCTGAAACTGAATCACTGAGTTGAACTAGAGATCCAAATCAGTCTGATTCATGAATGAACCATTCAGAGATGAATCATTTGTGTGCTTGATCTACTAATTTATTTGCAAGAACACATTGTATGGCTTTGAAAAGTAGTTGTTAACTCAAATAAACCATCTTTATAGTGCACAAGTCAATTTGTGTTGTCATTTTAGAGCATGACAGCCCCAGTTCTCATTCACTTTTATTGTACTGTATGAATGTTACATAATGTTCATAGCATCAGCAATGAGAAAATATGATTCTACGCTGGTATTTAGAGCTGTTGAATTAGATATCTATCTATTAAAAAAATATATATCTCAACCAAAAATTGAAAATGTTGTTTCCGATCCATATGATTTTCAGTTTTATAACTGATTGTACAGGTTGTTTTTCCCCATGCAATTACAATGAATGAGACTTGGACTTTTAAATTTCAAAAAGGACCAAAAACCTCTATAAAAGGGGTTTAAAAGTGTCCTTCTGATGTACACTGTTAAAATTGTTGTTCCTCAGTGGTAATTTTTGGGTAACTTCTGAGACAAATCATAGAGAGAACCAAATTAGTCCCATTCAGAGCAGTTTTGTGGAAAAAAAAGAATCCTGTTTAAAAGAATCCTAATACTTAAAAGAACAAATTTATTCACAACTCAAATTGACCACTTTTATAGTGCATGAGTCAAATTATCCACATTGTGATGTGAATTTGGAGCTTGACAACTGTAGTTTTCATTCACTTTTTGGTTATGAATGTTTCATGATTTTTATAGTATAGGCAATATGAAAAGATTTTCATATTCAACCAAAAAAATTAAAATGTTGTTTCCAATCCATATGACTTTTGGTCTTATAACTGATTGTACAGGTTGTTATTTTCCATGCAATTACAATGAATGATGACTTGGGCTTTCAAACTTTAAAAAGGACCAAAAAGCTCTATAAAAGTTGTCCATAAGTGGTTTTCTGATATATGACAGCTTTGTGTAATGCACAGTCACAATTGAAGTTGTTTTTCACTAGCTGTTACACTTGTGGTAACCTCTGATCTGTCAGTTTGTTGAACTAGAGATCAAATCAGTCCGATTCAGGAATGAATCATTCATACAAAATCAACCAATTTATTTACAAGAACACAAAATTCCTCATGCAAAACTATTGTGTGGCTTCAGAAGACCTGAAAAATAGTCGTTGACTCAAATAAACCATCTTTATAGTGCACAAGTCAATTAAACCACTTTTGTGGTGTCATTTTGGTGCGTGATAGTCTCAGTTCTCATTTAATTTCATTGTACTCTATAGATGTAGCATGATTTTCATAACATCAGCAATGAGAAAATGAGATTTTATTGCTGGTATTCAGAGCTGTTGGACAAGATATCTATTTAAATTTAAAAGAATATTTCAACTAAAAATGAAAATGTTCTTTCCAGTCCACATGATTTTTGGTCCTAAAACTGATTGTACAGGTTGTTCTTTTCTATGCAATTACAATGAATGATGACTGGGGCTTTCAAACTTCAAAAAAGACCAAAAACTCTATAAAAGTGGTTTAAAAGTGTCTTTCTGATGTATGGTAGCTCTGTATGATACACTGTTAAAATTGAAGTTCTTCCTCAGTGGTAATCTTTGGGTAACCGCTGAGACCAAATCATTGAGTCAGCGAGTTGAACTAGAGAACCAAATAAACCAAAACCCAAAAATGAGATTTTATGCTTGTATTCATAGCTACTGGGCTAGATGTCTATTTTTTAAAAAGACCCAAACATGAAAATGTTGTTTCAAGTCCTTATGACAATTTCTGTCAGCCTGATTGTACAGGTTGTTCTTTTTCAAGCAGTTACAATGAATGATGACTCAAGCTTTCAAACTTCAAAAAGAACCTATAAAAGTGGTCTAAAAGTGGCCTTCTGATATATGATAGCTTTGTGTAATGCACAGTCAAAACTGAAGTTGTTTTTCATTGTTAAACTTGGAGTATCCTCTGAAACAGAATCATTGAGTCGATGTGTTGAACTAGAGATCCAAATCAGTCTGGTTCATAAATGCGTCTTTCTGACCATCAGAATCATGTGAACTCAAAGACCTCAAAGTTGCGAAGCTGACTTTAGAAGACTTGGAATAAAGTTGTTGACTCAAATGAAACACCTTTATAGTGTACAAGTCAAATTATCCACATTCGTGATGTGAATTTAGAGCTTGACAGCTCCAGTTTTCATTCACTTTCGTTATGAATGTTATATGATTTTCAAAGCATAGGCAATGAGAAAATAAGATTTATGCCAGTATTCAGAGCTGTTAGTCTAGATATCTATTTTAAAAGTATATTTCACCCAAAAAAATCCATTGTACATGTTTTTTTCTGTGCAATTACAGTGAATGATGACTGGGGCTTTTAAACCTAAAAAGGACAGCAAAGCACTATAAAAGTGGTTCAAAAGTGGCCTTCAGATGTATGATAGTTTTGCGTAATGCACAGTCACAACTGAAGTTGTTTTTCAGTATTAAACTTAGAGTAACCTCTGAAACTGAATCAGTGAGTCATCACTTCAGTTCATAAAGGAATCATTCATCCATGTTTTGCAAATGCAAAGAACTCAAAGACTCAATCATAAAATATTCCTCATGAGAATCTATTGTGTGGCTTCAGAAGACTATGAACATTGTCGAGTAAAATAAACCAATTTTGTGCTGCATGCATCAAATGAACCACATTTGTGGTGCCATTTTGGAGCTTGACAGCCAGTTCTCATTCACTTTCACTATATTGATTTACAAATTACCTTTGTGTTCAACACACAAAAAAAAGAAAGTTACACAGGTTTGGAAAGACATGAGATTGAGTAAACAACCGTAGTGTTCATTTTTGGATGAACCGTTCCTTTAAATGTTCTATTTCACCGAAAGCCATCCATGTTTATTTCCCTCCATGATTGCTTTGGCAATGACTCTCAGACTGGTACATAACAATGCACTCAAAGAGAGGCTCATTTTAAGAGATATTAAACCTTCACGTTGAAGTTTATATAACAAGGTTTTACTACTGATATCTTTATTTTTAATGTCACGCTTTCTGAAATGTATATATGTGTGTGTGTCCTCCACAGGTCAGTTGGCAGTAGGCACATGTGAGATAGTGATGTTGAATAGAGACAGCAGTCAACCCAAGCGCACTATCGCCAGGCAGACAGCCCGCTGTGCCTGCCGGAGAGGACAGATCGCTGGCACCACACGGGCCCGACCAGCATGCGTGGACGGTGAGATGCATCCCACACACACAGTCTCACATCGTGTGGATATACACACATATATCCGCTCACAGCATGCAACAAGCCACATCATGTCATTCGAATTCACTGTTGATATGCATTGCATTGTTTTTTTTTTCTCGTGTCAAAATCTTGTATCACACAATATAACACTATAGTCAGACTTGCTACATGTAAAGAAATGCTCTTCTCTGCAGCGTGTGCTGTGTCAAAGTCGAGGACGGATGAGGATCGGTGAAAAAGGAAAGAAAAAATGTAATCTTTGGATTGTTTCTGTCACTGCAGTTTAGGAATATTTGAGCCTGTCTGTTTTGCCGAGCGCCGGATGTGGCAGAGTATCTCATGGGCTTTCAGCCATTCTTAGGTTGTAAACCTGAATATGATGGTAGTCGTTGTTGCTGTAGCAAATAAACCCAAGTCTCCTGACAGCTGGGGTCGCGTAGTTCACTTTTTTTAAGCGCGATGGTGTTTTTTGGTAAATGCTATACAGCATGAGCTCTTCAACGACACATTAGTAGCACTTTGTAACGGCAAGACCAGAGTAATTAACCAAGAGAGTACCATAATTACAGCTGTGGGAAATTGATTTTTATTGGCTTTCTCTGCTGCCTTCATGCTCCATTAGTAGTGGATCCATTAAAGAAGGACCTGTTGCGTGAACACGCGCACATGCTGTAAAATTACAGGCTACCTCATGACTGCTGTACTGAGACAATTAAAGTTTCAAAGACTGTAGAAATTACATTAAAGATCCATCCGTCCATCATCATCTAGTCTATCTATCTATTGCAGTTTCTCATCCAGTCCGCATATCTGCTGCATTGTAGAGCTCAACTGAAGGATTTAGACATTTAAAATGCCTAAATTTCCATGATGAAATTGATTTTCAGTATAAATGTATGAATATTTCATGGTACAACTACCATAAGCTCTGAGGTTAAGCAGGATATGCTTCTGTACAATCCCTAAGTATAAGGTGTAATTTCAATTTCATTTACATTTATATTTTAAAAAATAGCTTTTTGAATTTGAAAATATTTTTAAATTTGAATATCAGGGTATGTTTAACTTATTTTGTCTTCTAGGACTAATATCTGTAGCCTCTGAAGGGCAGTACTAAATGAAAAAATATAATATTTAGGCAAAATAAAAAAAAAATGTACACATCTCCATTCTGTTCAAAAGTTTTCACACCCAGCTTTTAATGCATATTTTTTTTCTTTTGGAGCATCAGTGAGTGTTTAAACCTTCTGTAATAGTTGCACATGAGTCCCTCAGTTGTCCTCAGTGTGAAAAGATGAATCATACAGTCATTGTTGGAAAGAGTTCAAATACACAAAAATGCTGCAAAACCAAAGAATTTGTGGAACCTGAAGGATTTTTCAACAAGGGACAAACAAGGGACTCATGAACAACTATCACTAAACAAAACAAAACACAGCTGTGGATCATTCAGGTAAGAACACTGTATTAAGAATCAAGGGGGTGTAAACTTTTGACTATTATTTATATAAACTATTGTTTTCTCTTTTGCATCATGTAAACATATTTTTTGTCAAATATCTTATTCAGGTCAGTACTAAATACACAGTAACATGCATTTTGTATGATCCCTCTTATTTGGATTAAATAATTAACATTTTTTTTTATTCTGAAGGGGGGATGTAAACGTTTGACCTCAACTGTATGTATGTGTATAGATAGATAGATAGATAGATAGATACAGTAGATAGATAGATAGATATTTTAGTGGTGGTGCTTTTAATTGTGACTCTACCAGGCTTTTTGTTTTTGAACATTCTGCGCTTCAAGCTAAAATTGTCCAAATTTAAAAAATGCTTTAAGGCTTCCAGTTAAGATTAGTCGCCAGATTAGTCAACATGTCCTTTAGGCAGCCCACCAATATTTATAGCGCTAAATCTTTATTGAATAGTTCTTTTAAAATAGTAAAAATGAATGTAAATATATTTCCTGAAAAAGTGTGTGCTCTCGGTTGAGCTCTATTCGGTCAGATGGCAGTTTGCAGGTGAGGCTGTGTCTGGCAGATGAGTCCGGGGAGCAGATGGTCAAGGGTCTCGGAGGAGAAAGGGAGGGCATGTGCAGGTCGGGTCCCTGCAGACGTCTGAATCGGTGAAGGTGTGCTGGACGGAGTCGGCTCAGGTGTTGCGTGCGCACGGAGAGACAAATTGAGTCATGATGCAGAACAGAGGTTCCAGGGGAAACGGAGTGTGTGTGGGTGTGATTCATCCTATTTGAAGCTGGACTCGTTGTCTCCTCACAGACGCACTGGTCAGTGGGTGGTATCTTTTTTCACATGCAGGGAGGAATAGGAAATTATCTGTTTTTGTGGGCTGCTGCATGCATGTTTATATTGATTCTCATTCCGCTGCTTTTGTGTGTATTTCTGGGGAGATTTTGCATATGCCTGTCCCATATACAGTGACCCTGAAAGAGAAAGTATTCTTGTTCTATCTATTTGCAAGCAGTTAATGATCAGTGAGTTTGGAGCGGAGGCACACGGCTCCCCAGGAGGCCATGTGTTCACTGGCTGCCTCTACAGCGGAGAGCACAGCTCAGGAGCCTCATCAGGCTTCACATGAAACAAATAGGGTACGAAAATATCTGCTAAACTCTGTGTGCGCTGTAATCTGCCGGTCTCTGCTCCCTGTGTGGCCTAGTTAGAGCACTTCAGCGTACCCAATGAGACACGTGTGTATTTGCATCTCACATGCATTAATGATAATTAAGGCTATATTCTTATTTTACATTAAAGGTTCATTTTTAGATCAGGCCTTTAAAGGGATAGTTCACCCAAAAATGAAAATTTGATGTTTATCTGCTTACCCCCAATGCATCCAAGATGTAGGTTACTTTGTTTCCTCAGAAAAACACAAACGAAGATTTTTAACGAAAACCGGTGCAGTCTGCCAGCCTTATCATTGACATGGATGGGCACCAAACCTTTAAAAGTAAACAAAAACATGCACAGACAAATCCAAATTACACCCTGTGGCTCGTGATGATACATTGATGTCCTAAGACATGAAACGATCGTTTTTTGTGAGAAACTGAACAGTATTTATATCATTTTTTACCTTTGATACACAGCCACGTCCATCTGTAATGTGCACGAGTTTGGCATCAGTCACGTCACATGTGCACGCGCTTCTGGCGTAGTATACGCAAACGCCGGAAGCGATCTGTCGCATGTATATGACACTCATTGTTTACACAGAGCACAGAGATTGTGGGTATAGCGGCTATTCAAAATGGTAATTACTTGCGCGTATCCTGATTGTTTAAACCGATTTAAAGCTAAAAGATTACATTAGTTTGCGCAAACTCATCCAGGACTTTTCACTGATTTCCCCTTCCGGCGTTTGCGTATTCTACGCTAGAGCGCGTGCTCATGTGACGTGACTGATGCCAAACTCGTGCACATGACAGATGGACGTGGCTGTGTATCAAAGGTAAAAAATGATATAAATACTGTTCAGTTTCTCACAAAAACCGATCGTTTCGTGTCTTAAGACATCAATGTATCATCACGAGCCACAGGGTGTGATTTGGATTTGTCTGTGCATGTTTTTGTTTACTTTTAAAGGATTGGTGCCCATCCATATCCATGATAAGGCTGGCAGACTGCACCGGTTTTCGTTAAAAATCTTCGTTTGTGTTTTTCTGAGGAAACAAAGTAACCTACATCTTGGATGCGTTGGGGGTAAGCAGATAAACATCAAATTTTCATTTTTGGGTGAACTATCCCTTTAAGGGCGGCCGTGGATCAGCATCTTTCCGGTTTTGTTTATACAAGGTGTTTCCATTTTAGGATTAAATGAAAGGGAAAGCGAAAACCAGCTTAGAGATCCTGAATGTGTTATGGCATAATGAGTGTGTACTAATTCAAAATCAGTTTTGGTGCTAGTATGAGTTTTAAATCAAAGTCACACCAAAGACTGAAGCCGAAGTTTATTTAGTAATCAATCAATTAATTACAGTATATTTAATAATCCACACTCAAACAAAAACTGAGTTGGATATTAACATTTAAATTGCACATAATGCAGTTTTTATATCAACTTTTTAATGTCATAATTATGTGTGTGCTCCGATTTGTAAATTTAAACATTTAAACTGTGGCTGTAATAAAAGCTTCTCTTCATGACAGATTTATTTAAACGTACATTAAATAATGAAGAAAACCATTTAAAAAGTCAAAATATAATGAATATGTAATATAGTGCATGCTATTAACAAAATGCTTCTCTCTAGAGTGGTTGTTTTTCTAGCTGACTAACAAGCGATATGAACACTGAATGGCTATCCTGAGGTAAATGTAACATTTTTTAACATTGTTTACAAGCTTTTATTAATTGACATCTTTCTGCAGTTGAAACACTGTTCGATTACGTGAGATTTTTTTCTTTTGTCTTTTCTTCTTTTTTTGCTGAAATATCTGTGCATCACTAAATAATAGTTGAAAGTCAGGACTAGAACTAGAAGCACTAGGACTAGTACAGATCTAACCCTAGTATAAGTAGTAGTTTAAATTCAGAGCTTGCAACATGTATATGTGCATTTAGTCAAAGTCAGTTCTAGGCTACTTTGGGTACTAGTTCCAAGACAGTACTGGGATAGTTTGAGTGTTAAATCAGAGTCAAGATAGATACTAGAAAATGTGATCATTCAAAGCCAGTATTGTTTGTATTATGTGTACTAGTTATGTGTACAGTAAAGTCAGATCGAATACTACTTAGTTTAGTGCTAGTTCTACTATGAATACTAGCTCAGAGTCAAAACTAGTACTGTGAAGTCAGGACTAGTACTGGAATAACCAGTAGGACTACTGTACAGCCCAATTTAGCCTTAGTATGAGTACTAGTTTAAATTCAGAGCTTTCAATGTTTAAATCTAGTACTAATATTTAAAGTCAGTACTGAGTATGAGAGGTAAAATCAGGATTGGCACTAGAATATGTGATGTTTTGAAAAAAAATTTTTCTAGTACTAGTTGAAAGTCAGGACTACTACTAAAATGAGCACTAGGTTTAGTGTAGATCTTGCAATGTGTAAGTCCAGTACTAGTTCAAAGTATTAGTATTAATGCTAGAATGAGTACTAATTTAAAGTCTGTTCTAGATAAAAGATATAGTACTTGAGTTGCTGTGAAAAAAACAGTACTAGTTCACTACTAATTGTTGTATGAGTACCAGTTCAAAGTCTCAATATTAAGCTAGAATGAGTACAGAATTTAAATATGTTCTAGATCGAAGACTTTATTTGTCAGTACTAGTTCAAAGTCACTGCTAGTATGAGTGTTAGTCAGGATAGGTAATGGAAAATATGATACAATTCAAAACAGTATTGTTTGTATTATGTGTAGCAGTTCAAAGTCAGGTTGAATACTACTTAGTTTAGTACCAGTAAGTTAGTACTTGGGCTTGTAGGTGTAGGTCTAGTGCTAGTATGAGTACTAGTTCAAAGTCAGAACCAGTAACAGAGTATGTCAGAATAAATTAGGACTAGATGCCTTAGTATGAGTACTAGTTGAAATTCAGAGCTTGCAATGTTTAAAACTAGTAATAATATGAGTACTAGTTCGATGTCAGTACTGAGTAAGTACAGTACTGAGGTAAAATCAGGATTGGTACTAGAATATGTGATGTTTCGAAAACAGTTTTTTCTAGTGCAAGTTTGAGTACTATTTGAAAGTCTACAACTACTAAATGACAACTACTAAAATGAAAACTAGGATTAGTGTAGAGCCATAGCTAATGCTAGATTTTGCAATTTATAAATCCAGCTCTAGTCCAGTGTTTTAGTATTAGTGCTAGAATGAGTAATAATTTAAAATCTGTTCTAGATAGTACTTAAGTTCAAGTACTAGTTCAAACACACTACTAGTTGTAGTATGAGTACTAGTTTAAAGGCTTAATATTAGGCTAGAATGATTACAGATTTCAAATCTGTTCCAGATCAAAGATGGTACTTTATTTGTCAGTACTAGTTCAAAATCTGTGCTAGTGCTAGTATGAGTGTTAATTTAAAAGGGGTCATCGGATGCAAAACTCACTTTTACATGTTGTTTGAACATTAATGTGTATTGGCAATTTGTGTACACAGCCACCCTACACTGAAAAATATCCACCCAGTGGTATTTTTTTAATCTTTAAAATTAATATCCGCTTTTTAAAATCAGGTCATTCTTGTTGGTGTGACGACACACCGAGGCCACTCCCACGATAGTTGATTGACACGAGCGCCTTACCTTAGACCCGCCCTCACCGAGCTGAAACAGTCCGACTCCGATCGCCACTGTGTCGGCTCAGGTGCAGGGGAAGACAAGAATCTGATTGAGCGATTGAGGTGTTCTGTTGTTGAATGTAATAATGAACATAGCCGTCTTCATTTACTCCTGATATCTGAGCCGTTGAAGACACAGAGGATTAGCGTCACTTTCGTTTTTTAAAGGAGAGCGCCGATCCCGATCTACATACTCATCTATGTTCGTGCAAATCATTTGTGATGCAGCTTCACCCACAGCAGAAGTGAGTATAAGGGTTTTTCAATGCATCTTTGCATTAAAAATGTCTTGGTTAGCAAGTTTCGCAGCTAAACGCGGCTAAAGTAAACATTACGGCTCGTCATCCCACGGCAGAGAGGGGCGGGGCGGGGCGAGCAGAGCTCATTAGCATTTAAAGGAACATGCAACAAAATAGCTTGCTCTAAAAAGGACTGATTTTGACAAGGTAAAAAGAGTGTTTTCACTACAATTGAGAAATTTTACCCAAAGTATGTTATAGACTCATTAAGACCCTAAAGAATTATATCAACTTGTGGAAAATGGGCATCCGATGACCCCTTTAAAGTCCTTGTCAGCTACAGCACTAGTATGGCACTGGTTTAAAGTTTTATTTGAAGTCAGTACTAATAATAGTATGAGTAGCAGTTCAAAGTTTTACCTTGTCACATGGATTTGGTGCAATAGCAGCAAGGTGTTTTTCATTTGACATGTTTCACATGTTGGGCTAAGATTTCATGCCTAGTGCTCAGGTGCCTTGTCTGTTTTACCAGATATACCCCAGTACTTCTTTCAACTAGATTCCAACTGGAGTGTGTAATCACAAC
The DNA here is from genome assembly GCF_049309525.1 of Garra rufa. NCBI lineage: Eukaryota > Metazoa > Chordata > Actinopteri > Cypriniformes > Cyprinidae > Garra > Garra rufa. The sequence goes on along the minus strand of NC_133375.1, from coordinate 35,353,504 downwards.
CGTTACCTCAATATAGCCATTCCTCAGCATGAAGCATCGCAGCTCAGACACCCTGACCGACAGCACGCTAAATACCTCGCTGAAGCATTCCAGCTTCATTTAAGCTCATTGATTTTCTTTAGCGCTCTTTGTTTTCTTTCTTCATGGCCCAGTTGTATTTGTGCTTTTGAATACTGTCCCTCAGAGGGAGGCTTGTTTATGTGATGTGGGATGGATTTGATTGTTTTAGGCCCCCCGGGGACGAAAGGACTTGGATGAGATCTGTAGAGCTGGCTCGGCCGTCCGCAGCCGGTTTAAAGGCGTAATCCTTCATTTTGCCGCCGCCACTTTACTTTGATAAATACGGGGATGGAGCTTTGATAACGTTATCACACGCAATATTCATAAGAACTGCCATGAAAGACCTGCTGTGTTTCAGATCAAGAAAATGGCTGTAAACATATCTTAAGCGTCTGGTGACAGGAAATTTCTAAAAGGAAGCCGAGCCTTTGTGCGCAGAAAATTGCATGGACTGGGTAATCAAGGAACTGAGGCCTCACAGGGATGCTATACTAATGAAATTGAGGATTTTGTGGAATTTAAGGATAATCTAAATCCTGGAAATGTATTCTGCGCACATCCGTGTTCAGTTAGGTTTCGTTTAAACGAGCAGTTCATGCTAAAATGAACATTTGCTGGAAATTTACTCACCCTTGGGCCATCCAAGATGTAGATGAGTTTGTTTATTCATTGGAACAGATTTGGAGAAATTTTGCATTACATCACTTGCACACCAATGGATCCTCTGCAATGAATGGGTGCCGTCAGAATGAGAGTCTAAACAGCTGATAAAAACATCACAGTATTCCACAAGATTTATTAGTTAATGTCTTGTGAAGTGAAAATATGTATGTTTCTAAGAAAAATAAAGATGTTTCTAACAAGAAAACCATTGTTTTTGGCTAAAATATACAGTGCCTTGCGAAATTATTCATACCCCTTCATTTTTTTGCCTTATGTTAAACTACTTTAAATTACTTTTTTTCCACATCAATCTACACTCCCTACTCCATAATACGGAGCCCCTTACGTCACCTGTAGAAGAAAAATAATTAATCCGTGGGGACGGTTTCGCAATTCGTTCCCTCAGTTTATAAACCGTTCTCACGAATTCTTAAACTGTTCCCTCAGTTTAACAATTCGTGCCCACGGATTAACAAACCGTGCCCACGAATTTCCAATCCGTGCGCTCAGATTTTGTAAACCGTACCCTCGGATTTTGAATCCGTACCCACAAATTCATAATCCGTGCGCACACTTTCGCAATCCGTTCCCACAGTTTGTAAACTGCTCTCACGGATTTGTGGCCCCGCCCCCAAATTCAACCAGGACACGTGTTTATATGCTGGATGCATTGTTTTGCATTTATTAGACTTTATTTCTCAGTAGGCTATATGAGACTATGCAACAATGACAAAACAGAGTTTTTAGCTTTATTTTATATTAATCACCAATAGATTAGCTGCCAAAAAAACCTGTGTTTTAACCTATTGGTTATTAATGTAAAATAAACGATAAAAAGAAGCCTGTTTTGTAAGTGCGGTCATGGTACCAAAATAAAATAATAAGTGAAGAGCGCTGTTCAAACGGCTTTGTTTTATATAATATTTTTCAAAATATAAAATTACCTGAATTAAAAAAAAAAACGAGTTTTGGAGAGGAGAAGGTAAAAAGCAATACAAAACAAATAATGTACAGGTTATGTTGCCATTCCTTTGCTCTCAAACTAAATGCAATGTAATAATAGGCCTTATTTAATAATAACATTAATAGTGCAGCATGTATCTAACTCTGGGTGAAAAGCTTATCATAATCACAAATCCGTGAGAGCAGTTTACAAACTGTGGGAACGGATTGCGAAAGCGTGCGCACGGATTATGATTTTGTGGGTACGGATTCAAAATCCGAGGGTACGGTTTACAAAATCTGAGCGCACGGATTGGAAATTCGTGGGCACGGTTTGTTAATCCGTGGGCATGAATTGTTAAACCGAGGGAACAGTTTAAGAATTCGTGAGTACGGTTTATAAACTGAGGGAACGAATTGCAAAACCGTCCCCACGGATTAATTATTTTTCTTCTACAGGTGACGTAAGGGGCTCCGTACCATAATGGCAAAGCAAAAAATAGGTTTTTAACATTTGTGCAAATTTATTAAAAATAAAAAACTGAAAAGATCCCGTTGCATAAGTATTCATATTCTTTTCTGGGACGCTCGAAATTTAGCTCACTAGCATTCATATTGCTTCTAGATGTTACTACACTTCGAGTGGAGTTAAACTGTGGCAAATTCATTTGAATGAGTTTGATTTAGAAAGGCACACACCTCTCAGAAAAGGTCTAACAGCTGAAAATGCATATCAGAGCAAAAACCAAGATAACTGCCTGTAGAGCTCAGTGAGAGACTTGCTTTAAAGCAATGATCTAGGGAAGAGTTCAGAAAAAAATCTGCTGCATTGAAGGTTCACAGAAGCATTATCCATAATGGAAGATGACTGGAACAACTAGGACTCTAGAAAATGTCTGCCAGCCCCCATCCAAGCTGACAGAGCTTGAGAGGTGAAAAGGTGAGGCAAAGAATGGCAGATAATTGCCAAATGCAGATGTGCAAAGCTTGTCACATCATACCCAAGACTTGAGGCTGTAAAGGTGCTTCAACTATGTACTGAGTTAAGGGTTAAGGGTATGAATACTTATGCAATGTACTTATTTCAGTAAAATTTGCAAATCTGGTTTTTGCTTTGTCATTATTATGGTGTATGGAGTGTAAACTTTACAAATTTATTAAAGATAAAACACTGAAAGAAGTACATTGCATAAGAATTTGCCACATTTTAACTCCACTCGAAGTGTAGTAACATCTAGAAGCAATATGAATGCTCCTGAGCTAAATTTTGAGTGTCCCAGAAAAGGGTATGAATACTTATGCAACGGGATCTTTTCAGTCTTTTATTTTTAATAAATTTGCACAAATGTTAAAAACCTATTTTTTGCTTTGCCATTATGGAGTAGGGAGTGTAGATTGATCTGGAAAAAAAAGTAATTTAAAGTAGTTTAACATAAGGCAGCAACATAACAAAATGTGAAAAAAATGAAGGGGTATGAATAATTTCGCAAGGCACTGTAAGACTTCTACACACTTTCTTCAATGAAAAGTCAGCTTGTCTAAATAAGAAGAGAAATATGCACAGATAAAGCACTGTTTACAAGCAAAATAATGTGAGAGGACACCAGGAGATGGACTTTTTCACTAGAGTAATCCATAATATAAATAAATACTATGGATGTTTTGACTAGAAGCAACGGTTTAAAGTTAAGAACATCTTAAAGGTGGATTTGTTTCTCACAAACATGTATCCTTTCACTTCACAAGATGTTAATTGATGGACTGGAATTGTGTGGATTACTTATCAGCTGTTTGGACTCTCATTCTGATGGCACCCATTCACTGCAGAGGATCCATTTGTGAGTAATGTAATGTAATGCTAAATTTCAAACTCATCTACATCTGGGAGGTTCTAAGGATGACTATATTTTCACATTTTCACCAAATGTTCTTTTTTAGATGAACTGTTTCTTTAAGCATTAACTCTTCCAACAAGTAGTTAAGGTTCTCATAACATTCTTTTGGAGAATACAAAATAGAAACAAAATGAGAAATGTTTGACTTCATATTGACCTTGGATGTTCTCTCCAGGAGTTTGAAATCTTTTCTAAATCCCTAGATGTTTGTGAGATAATGAGGGTATTTTTTTAGTAGAAACCTTTGAGAAGGTCTTGGAGAAGCAACTGAGATATTCTCATTTGTTATTGTTCTTTCCTGGTGTGCAGACGAGACGCAGCCGTCAAATCTTCTGAATTGTCTGATGCTCCTCATCCTTTTTGACCTGTTTTGTTCCCATCACCCTCTGAACGCTAGTTGATCTGCATCTGAAGCGCAGGAACAGCAGGGGTTTATGGAATTTTACATGGATCTACAGAGCAAACAAGAGAACTGAAAGCGAGAGCCTCAGTGCATACACGTGTCTGATGTCGCTCTCTTTGAGTTGTTTGATGGTTTCGGTTCTACGACGTGAAGATAATGAAGTGTGCAGTGAATCAAGGCCTGCAGGCTGCTTACTGAAACATGCATGACTTTGCCATAATCTCAAATCCACTTTCATACACAAATCCATATTTAATGTTGAATATAAAGGTTGGGTGGTTTTTTTGTGATGCCTGTTGGATCTCAATGGTTTGTAGTAACAAAAATCTTTTAATAGAAAAAAGGGTAATATGACAGACATTATATGTGACCCTGGACCACAAAACCAGTCTTAAGTCGCTGGGGTATATTTGTAGCAATAGCCAAAAATACATTGCATGGGTCAAAATTTTTGATTTTTCTTTTATGCCAAAAATCATTAAGAAATTAAGTAAAGTTCATGTTCCATGAAGATTTTTTGTAAAATTCCTACTGTAAACATATCAAAATGTACTTTTTGATTTGTAATATGCATTGTTAAGAACCTAATTTGGACAACTTTAAAGGTGATTTTCTCAGTCTTTTTTATTTTTTTGCATCCTCAGATTTCTGATTTCAAATAGATGTATCTCAGTCAAATATTGTCCTATCCTAACAAACCATACATCAACAGAAAGCTTATTTGTTGAGCTTCCATATGATGTATAAATCTCAGTTTTGTCAAATTTAACCTTATGACTGGTTTTGTGGTCCAGGGTCACATATACAAATGATCATTTCACAAATGTAATCCTCTTATTTTTACCCATTTTTGTTAAAGAATATGTAAAGACCACATAGTTTTATCATTGGAGACATTGTGAAAAATATCTAAACAGACATAAAGCACATTTAAATTTTTAATGACTTTCTTTTTAGTAAAAATTTTAGGCTTTTTGAAGAACCTGTTATCACATTTATTTTATAAAAAAAATAAAATAAAATGCAAAATTTAAAATGTACAATTTGAGCCTTCTTGAAGAACTAGTTTCCATTTTTGCCTCTCAGCATGTTATACAGGTTGAAATTGTTATGTAAATTATCAAATTTGCCCTAAAAATACATTCTGAAATGTAATTTCTAACATTTTTACTTATTTTTGTTAAAGAATATATAAACACCACATTTTAGCATTGGAGACTATGTGACATTGTCGAGAAGACCTAAACAAACATAAAGACATTTCAAAAAAATTAAATGTGCTTTATTAAATAAATAAATAAATAAATAAATACAATACAAATAAATGAAATGCAATATTTTAAATTTGAGCCCTTTTGAATTACTAGTTTTTGTCTTTCATGTTATGCAGGTTTATATAGTTGTAAATGATCAAATTTCCCCTAAAAATATTACACATTTTCTAAAATGTAATTTCTAAAATTTTGACTTATTTTTTATTAAAGAATATATAAAACACCACATTGTTTTTAGCATTGGAGACTATGTGACATGGTGGTCAAGAATACCTAATCAAACATAAAGACTATTTAAAAAAAATAAAAATCAAAACAAAAATGAAAAGGTAAATGTGCTTTATTAAATAAATAAATAAATAAAATGCAATATTTTAAATTTGAGCCTTTTTGAATAACTAGTTTTTGGCTTTCAGCGTGTTATGCAGGTTTAAATAGTTATGTAAATGATCAAATTTGCCCTAAAAATTTTCTAAAATGTAATTCATAAATTTCTTTTACTAATTTTTGTTGAATATATAAACACCACGTTGTTTTTAGCGTTGGAGACTGTGACATTGTCAAGAATACCTGAACAAACATAAAGACTATTTAAAAAAACAAAAAAACAAAAACAAATGTGCTTTAGTAAATAAATAAATAAATTACAAATAAACAAAATGCAATATTTTAAATTTGAGCCTTTTTGAATAAGTAGTTTTTGGTTTTCAGCATGCTATACAGGTTTAAATGCCTTAAAAATTATAAATTTTCTAAAATGTAATTTCAATTTTTATTTTTTATTTTTTACTCATTTTTAATACCTGAAAACATTGTCAAGAATACCTAAACAAACATAAATACTATTTAAAATAAATAATAATAAGAAATTAAACAGTAAATGTAAATAAAAAAGTAAATGTACTTTATTTAAATAATAAACAATAAATAAAATCAATATTTTAAATTTAAGCCTTTTTGAATTGCTAGTTTTTGTCTTTCATGTTATGCAGGTTTAAATAGTTACGTGAATGATCAAATTTGCCCTAAAATATTATACATTTTCTACAATGTAATCCTCTCATTTTTTTACTCATTTTTGTAAAAGAATATGTAAATACCACATTGTTTTTGCACTGGAGACTCTGTAGCATCCTCAAAAATATCAAAACAAATGCTTTTTTTAAACAAAATAATAAATAATTATTTAAACTTTGAAAAGGGTTTTCAAATTTGAGCCTTTTTGAATAACCCATTACCGCCTTAAGCCTTTCAGCATGTTATGTAGTTTGAAAAAGTTATGTAAATTATCAAATTTGTCTTAAAAAAAAAATGTTTTCTAAAATGTATCCCTCATATGTATTAATTGTACACAACACGGTAAGAAAAAACAAGACGGCACTTTTTTAAACACTTGTTTGCAAATTCTGCATAAGTTGAAAATGATTAGTTGTCCAACGTGAGTTCATATTGATTTATTTTCTGTTACTCCATCAATACTTTAACATTTACTTCATGTTACAGTCTAAAATGACCCAAGAATAACAGGGTTTAGGCAGTGATTCTGTGTTTGTTTGTTTGTTTGTAGCCCGGATAGTGAAAAGCAAGCAGTGGTGTGAGATGTCCCCGTGCTCAGAGGGCGAGATCTGCGGCCTGCTCTTCAATCGCTCCGGATGGACCTGCACCAAAGGCGGTGGCCGCATTAAAACCGTCACGGTGAGACACGTTCTCAGTATCTGAAACATTTAATTTATTCACTTAGTTCACGCAGTGTTGCATCATTCACAGCACCTGTGTTTCAGCTCATTGGATAACACGTTCTAATGATTTACATTAACTGACATTATTTCTTTATATAATGCTTAGTGGATCATTAGTTAATGTGCATTCATAAAGATACCGCAGAAACATCATTATACATCTTAAATATTCATATATACTTATATTTTAATGTATCGCACATCAGCAGCTGATCTGTTTAGCAGTATATAATGTTTGCTCATTATGCATTAATGAATGTTATTATGCAAGGGTTAATGTAGAGTCAGTCTATCATTATTGCCAAATAAACCCTGACGGGGTGATCAGGACCATGAGGCGACGTGTAAGGGGTCTTATATCACCCTGAACGGGATTGTTTTGTGATAATTACCATCTGACTGTACGGTATTTTATGTAAATGGACATTTGAGTTGTAATTATTTTATTATGTGAGAAGAAAGACACCTCAGAGTGATGCGAGAGACATAAAACTAGCACAGGAAATTGGTTGCCTGGGACAACAGTTGATTACAGTTTAATGGTTCTTATGGTAAAATATTTGATAGCAGAATGCAGCGATTGTTTATGGCATAGGTTGTTTTCACTAACTTCAATTATCATTGCTCAGATATTTTACTTTTAGTATAATAGAATTTGACTTCTATTTACACTTTGTATGAATAGCATCTGTAACTGTTTGCATTTAGTGTAAATAAGATTTTGTCTTGGTGCAAGCAGTATTTACCACTTTTTACACTCAGCGTAAATAGCAGATGCCTTTATTTAAATTACCGTATGTTGAAGATTTTGAGTTTGTTTGTTTTTTTAACCCTATTGCCTTCAACTAATTTTTACTTATTTTTGTTAAAGAATATATTAATACTACATAATTCTTAGCACTGAAATCTTCACAATATTTGTCAAGATTTTATTTTACAGTATGTTCAAATAAAAAACACATATTTGAAATTGTAAAAATATTTCACAATAATTCTGTTTTTATTGAATCTTCAATCAAGTAAATGCAGAGCTGGTCTCCTAAAACTAGGGGTCGATCGATTATCGGCCTGGCCATTTTTATGGTTATCGGTATCGGCCATTTTCAAAACTGGTTCTAAAACAATGTAAAAGCATTTAAAGAATTTTTTTTTTGTCAGAGCCCTTGTTATTCTTAATTTTGACATTCATTTTCATTTTTACCCCAGACATATATATCGGTTAAAAAAATCGGTTATTGGTCTTATTGATCTGTAATAATTTGTATCGGCCCTGAAAAACACATATCAGTCGCCCCCTACATAAAACACTAGAAGAAAACATCTTACTAACCCCAAACTGGCCTTACTAATCAGCCTAGCCGATTATCATTTTTATGGTTATCGGTCATTTTCAAAAACGATTTTGTGGATAAAATTCTTACTTTTGACATTGATTTTAATTTTTACATCAGGCATATATCGGTTTAAAATATCGGTGTAATGATCTGTATTGGCCCTGAAAATTTCGGCCACATTTCGGTCGACCCCTACATAAAACACTAAAAAAAAAAAAGATCTTACTAACCCCAAACTGGCCTTAAAAATCAGCACCTATATCAAGCATTTTTATGGTTATCAGTATCGGTCATTTACAAAACCGATTTGCCAATAAAATAATGTAAAAGCATTTAAAGAAAGTTTTTGTCAGAGCCCTTCTTACTTTTTACATTAATTTCCATTTTTACACCAGACATATATATTGGTTAAAAAAATTGGTTATCATTCTTCTTGATTTGTAATAATCGGTATAAGTCCTGAAAAACACATATCGGTCGACCCCTACATAAAAAAAAAAAAAAACATCTAACTCCAATCTCGCCTTACTAATCAGCCTGACTGATTATCGGCACAAATATTAAGCATTTTTATGGTTATCAATATCGGTCATTTTCAAAACTGATTTGCCGATAAAATAATTTAAAAGCGTTTAAAGAGAGTTTTTGTCAGAGCCCATGTTATTTTTAATTTTGACATTTAATTTCATTTTTACACCAGGCATACATATCGGTTCAAAATATCGGCTATTGGTCTACTTGATCTGTAACAATCAGTATCGGCCCTGAAAAACATATCGGTCAACCCCTACATAAAACACACACACAAAAAACATCTTACTAACCCCAAACTGGCTTTTTTGACATTAATTTTCATTTTTACACCAGACATACATATCGGTCTACATGTTCTGTAATAATCAGTATTGGCCCTGAAAAACTCATCGTCAACCCCCACATAAAACTCTAAAAACAAACCATCTTTCTAACTCCAAACTGGCCTTACTAATCGACCTGGCTGATTATCGGTGCCAATACCAAGTATTTTTATGGTTATTGGTATTGTTCATTTTCAAATTTGTTCAATTAAAGAAAGTTTTTGGCAGAGCCCTTGTTATTCTTAATTTTGACATTAATTTTAATTTTTACACTAGGCATACATATCGGTTCAAAATATCGGTTATCTGTCTACTTGATCTGTAATAATCAGTATCGGCCCTGAAAAACATATTGGTCAACCCCTACATAAAACACACACACAAAAAACATCTAACCCCAAACTGGCTTCACAAATCGACCTGGCTGATTATCGGTGCCGATGTCAAGTATTTTTATGGTTATCGGTATCGCTCATTTTCAAAACTTATTTGCAGATAAAATGATTTAAAAGCATTTAAATAAAGTTTTTGGCAGAGCCTTGTTATTCTTAATTTTGACATTAACTTTAATTTTAGTGGACATACATATCGGTTCAAAATATCAGTTATTGGTCTGTTTGATCTGTAATAATCGGTATCGACCCTGTAAAAAACATATCGGTCAACCCCTACCTAAACCCTCCCTTTTTTAAAATTTCACCCTGACAGGTGAGTGCCTGTACAGGAGATGCATTGGGTTCTGTGATGTGATTCGTTGTTGGATCACAGGATGAATGACATTTTACAATATACTCAAAGGAAAATCAACCCCTACATAAAATCTGTAATAATCAGTAATAATAAAGTAATAATCGGTATCGGCATCAGCCCTGAAAAACACATATCGGTTAAACCCTACCTAAAAAATCTTACTAATCCCAGACTTTTGAACTGTCATGATCAAAAAGTAGGGGACGAAAAAAATTACAATTTCACCCTGCCAGGCTCCTACCTGTGTGAGTGGCTGTACAGGAGATGCATTGAGGTCTGTGATGTGATCCGTTGTTGGTAATGCGTTGCCTACATCACAGGCGTAAGTGCTGAGTTCAGGGGGTGTTTGGGCCGTGCTGACCCTGCAGGCTCCTGCCCCATAATGTCTTGAGTCATTCTGTTTTTTTGAGTTGCTTTGCACAAAATGACAAGGAGCAATTATGCTGAATTAGAGGGTGTTTTTAGAAAGAAAAAAGCGATATAGAGGAAACGAGGCTGCATATTAAACGAGCGCAGCTCTGCTCGGGTTAGAAGGGTTATGCCATTCAGCCAGAGTAGCTGAAATCATTCATGTGTTACAGAGGGCTTGAGTGTTCATGGCTTTGTGCATATTTATGACTTCATTTGCAACGTTCACATGCATGCCTTCGCTTTTTTGTGTTTTGTTGTGTTTACTTTTATTGTGCATGATTCATCAGTGCACGTCAGGGTTATTATAGTTATCTAAAGCCATAAAAAAAAAACATTTTTTACATTATGATGTACCAAAATAACAATAAATAATTTAAAAAAAGATATACAAATTAAAAGGAGAGAAATGACTAAAAGAAAATATATTAATCCTAATTACTAAAATAAAATATCGTGGCTCACATTTTTTTTCTTATTTCACTTTTATCACATAAAATGGGTTGCAAATGGCATTTTAACTTGGCCTTAAGGTTATCTTTATATGTTTTTTCTCAAGTATCTTTCTTTGCTTCTCTCTTTATCTCTCTTTCTCTGGGCAACTTCTAAATTGCATTTTTGCACATTCGAAGTGCACTGTGGAAAGATGTCGTCGCTTCCACATGGCCATCACAAAAGTGGAAGTCGTTTTGTCATTTACGATCCTAAATTGCGCAATTAATTTTAAGGGAATAGTTCACCTAATAAAGAAAATCTGATGAAAATGTACTCACCCTCAGGCCATCCAAGACGTAGATGAGATTGTTTCTTTATCAGAACAGATTTATTTAGCACGACTTCACTTTCTCACCAATGGATGTGAATGGGTACCGTCAGAATGAGAGTCCAAACAGCTGATGAAAGCATTACAATAATCCATAAATAGATCAAACGACTCCTGTACATCAATTAACATCTTGTGAATTAAAAAGCTGCAGGTTTGTAATAAATCCAACAAGACTTTATATCTTATAAACTGTCACTTCTAGCCAAAATATGAGTCCATAATGCATAGTAACGTTCATTAACTGTTGTGCTCTAACATCAAAATCCACCAGCATATTTGTTTAGACTGATTTCGCTCTGTGCATATTTCTCTTAAATGACTTTTTCACTGTCAAAAGCAATATTGTGTATAGAGAACTTGTATTTTAGTTTGATTTTAACAAGGACTCAAGGCCTGTATGGGAAAATTTTTTATCTTTGTGTGTCCTTTCTGTACATATTTTAAGTTCATGCTTTGATTTTATCAAGCACCACATGAATAGGAAATATTTTACACAAAAGTTTGATTTGCTGTAGCAATCGTAATGACTACAAGTATCATTTTTGCTTCTATTTTATCAAGGTAACATTCATGTTCGTAAGACTTAAAGTGCCCTGCCCTTGGAAATGAGTCGGCCATAGTGATGCTCACATTCCCTCTCTCTTTCTTACCATCCTTCTTGTGTGTCTGTCTGCTTGCCAGCACTTGTGCATTGGTTAGTGTGTGTATGTGGTTGTGTAGGCATGTGTGTGTGTGTCTAATCTGTGTGCGTGTCTGTGCCCGCAGCCTTGTGTCTCTCAGCCTGGGGCAGCTGCCGCAGATTTCATGCCCCTGTTTCCTGCACCATATAATCTAGTCTGACAGCAGAGAGGAGTTTGCATGGGAGTTGTTTACTTATATGAGCGTGTATTGAGTTGTGTCTGTGTCTATGTACAGATGTTTACTTCTGTGTGTGATTATGGATAAGTGTCCATTTGCGTGTGATTGCATTTAGGGTGGGAATGAGAAAGAGTGAGTGTGTGTATCCTTTCAAAATGCCTCTTTTTATGGTGGACTGAATGCTACTGTGTTACAGTGTCAGCAGAGGCAGTTTTCGGCAGATTTGTGACAGCTATTCTTGTGGAGAAGGATATAGATATGCTTCAGGAAAAGTGTTATGGCCGTTATTGTGAGGTCTAGCAGGAAATTAGGTAGATTGTATGATTACGAAGTGAAGGAGATGGTTTATAAATCAGTGGATGAGGAAAAAGAAGGCTGTGCTTGCTAACAAAACAGTGAAAGAGGAAATTTAGATGCAGTTGCTGACCTATATGGGATTTTCAATGGCTGATCTTGATCTAGAAAGCAGGGCAGTCAGTGTAATGCTCATATATTCATAATACGTTTTAACCCTTTACAGCCTTACTGTATCATATTTGATGTGAATTTATAAGGCCTTCAAATTATCAAAAGAATAAAATCTTTGCTCAAAACCTATTGTACACAATCTACTATGCTACATATCTTCTGTCAGCTGATTGGTTGTTCATATTATTTTATTAAGTAAAAGGCCTTCTAATAAATCTGTGATTTATTAGAAATTAGAAAGTAAATGCCAGAATAACCTTTATATTAGTAATATTTCAAGATGAACAGTTGCTGGATTTAAGCAACTTAGGTTGACTTGATTATCCATATCTCATCTTTTAGAAAAAAATCAAGTTATCAAATATTATACATCAGGTATTTTTTCAATCATCATTGGATTGCATTACATGTTTTAAAAGAAAATATAACGGTTTGGTCACAAACTAAGCTTTGAGATGTCATCTTACTGATATATTACTAAAATTATAGACATTATAGAGTCACAACAGATATTTAAATGCATTTTATGTTAGTAGTCTGCTATAAAGTTATGGAATCGTATTGATTTACAAGTTTAATCTTCATTTTTGACCATATACTGGATATATCAGCAAAACCACCAAATGTAATATTTTTTAGGTTAGGGCCTCTGAATAAAGCTGAGATGTGTGTTTTCTACTATATCATACCACATGAGCCATAAATTCATGATAAAACACATATGTGACCCTGGACCACAAAAGTAGCAATAGCCAAAAAATACATTGTATGGGTCAAAATTGTCATTTTTCTTTTATGGCAAAAATTATTAGGATAGTCAGTAAAGATCATGTTCCCTTCAATATTTTGGTAATTTCCTACTATAAATATATCAAAACTTTTTTTTCAATATTTTGATTTTTTGGAACCCTCAGATTCCCTATCCTAACTGACTGTTTTTGTGGGTCAATTTTTAATAATAAGCATTCCAGTTATGTGTGGTTTGTTAGGATAGGACAATATTTGGCCGAGATACAACTATTTGTAAATCTGGAATCTGAAAAAAAAATATTGAGAAAATTGCCTTTAAAGTTGTCCAAATGAAGTTATTAGCAATGCATATTACTAATCAAAAATCAAGTTCTGATATATTTACGGTAGGAAATTTACAAAATATCTTCATGGAACATAATCTTTACTTAATATACTAATTATTTTTGGCATAAAAAAATCTATATATTTCTTTTTACCCATACAGTGTGTTTTTGGCTATTGCAAAAAATATACCCGTGCTACTTAAGGTTTTGTGGTCCAGGGTCAAATTTCTGCTCAGTTTGGGTCTCTTAATAAAGCCTGGGGTGTTTTCTACCATATCATACTATATGAACCATAAACGCATGTACCAAATATGACGCAAAACATAAAACACATATGCAAACTGTTAATAGTCAACTGGCTATTATTTGATATATCAGGCCTTGGATGGTTAATACAGCTTTTTTTTTTTTTTTAAAAACTCAAAATACAATAAACAATCTTCAATAGTTTGGTCAGGACCTTGTCAAGGGTCTTGTAGTTTATTTTGTGCTAAAGACCAGCTGGCTGTTGTTTATTTCACTTATTACATGGCTGCTTACCAAATAAATAAAGGGACATGAAATATCGATTTGAGTTTTATTATTTTATTATGTGAGAAGAAAAAGTCCATGGAGTGGTTTGAGAAAAATGAAACTAGCACAGCTGTGTAGGAAATTGGGTGCTTGTAATATCTGGAGAAAGCTATCCATTAGCATTGCCATTTATCTCAATGGCAGCTGTGCGGATAAAATACAAGTCTATTTCATAGTTTTATGAGCTTCCCAAAAAGTAAAACTGGTAAAAGTACTATAATACAATGAAATATTATCAATATATACACGTTTTTGGCAAAAGAGTTTATTTTTTTGTCAGAATACACAGCTAATTTTGAATTGCTTTCATCCTGAAGCCAAACCTTGATTTACCAATAACCAATTACCAATTAGAATTAAACACTCAAAACAAACTAAACTTTAACAGCAACTACTCATCGATCCAGTCAACATATGCGTTAATGTCACAGATTGCAGTGGGACTGAATCTGTGCATGTTGCAATTTGTAACAATGCTGCTTTGCATTTGTGTAACAGACTTGCCCTGTTCATGCAAAGATGACTGAATAGCAGATGCGTCATGGAGTGGCAAAACCACAGCAACAGACGGACCAGAAAGCACAAAGTGCAGTGTTTCGTAGGCTGGAGTCCAAAAAACGTGTGCAAACGGAGTGTGTTTATGTCTTTTATATGTGCGTTTACATGCTTTGCACCTGCAGCTTTCCTATATTCAGCCCTCCCAGCGTGCAGGGGATTCAGACAGAGCCAGGTTCTGACCCGCTAATGGAGTTAGCATATGCAGCACGCTGAATCCCTGCCAGGCATTAATACAGATCACTCACGAGGGCCCCTAAACACGCTGGCCATTTGTCTTCACTAGTGAACTGCTGAAAGGTTCAAATTTGCCATAGTCTCGAGAGCCCACTGCTTTGGCATGTCATGCGCTGTGGAGATATTCACGGAGATGGATATGAATAGGCAACAAAGAGAACGAGAGTGCGAATGCTTAGTGAGGCTGGGGAAAAGGGCTTGAGAGTGGGTGGGCCGCTTGCGAGCTCTGTCCGGTTACTAACCACTGAGTCATGCTGTCATGTCATTTATAGTGCCTGGGAAAACATAATGCTCTCGCAGGAACCAGGAAGTTCCTGAAGAGTCATTAGAGGGCCTTAACGGATGTTTTCTCAACATGTGGTTTTCTCTGTCAGCTTTTATTTAGCTTCTCTGCATGAGCGTGGATTCGGTTAAAGATAACATGCAATTAAAATTAAACCTGTTTATTTTATTAAAGGGATAGTTCATGCAGAAATTAGCGCTTTTAACAATACAGATTGTGTCAAAGCAACTTCACAGTATTTAAACAGCACAATAGTGTGTAAGTAACGCATTATTGTAAACAATCAATTTTCAGTTAAAGACCTTTCATCAATGCATTCAGTGATATCATTTGAAATAGTTTAGGATATCGCTGGAAAGTGTCCCCAACTAAGAAAACCAGAGGTGACAGCGGCAAGGAACCAAAACTCCACAGGTGACAGAAATGGAGAAAAAAACCTTGGGAAAAACCAGACTCAGTTGAGGGACCAGTTCTCCTCTGGCCAGACGAAACCAGCAGTTTGTACCAATGTCAGATTGCAGGGAACTCATCAGGTTCCCGTGGTGTAGCGCCGATGGCCGTCTAGGTGGCGAGGTCTTCATTGATGATCAGCCTCTGGTGCTCAGTTGGTTGACATTCAGGGCTGTAGAAGTCATCTCTAGGTGTTGATCTATGATCTGAGCTGGGTACGGACTGGATCCGGGGGACTGCAGTGACCATCTGATCTGGATACAGGCTGGGTCTGGTGGCTACGGTGACCTCGGAATAAGAATGAAACTAATATTAGCGTAGATGCCATTCTTCTTACGATGCAACGAGTACATCAGGTGTTATGGGAAGTGTTTTCGGTTCCGGTTGACCTAATTAATGCAGCCTAACTATCCTTTAACGGGTTTGAATTATAGGAATGTGTTAATGTTTTATGTGTAGGCCAGGTTAAAGAGATGTGTCTTTAATCTAGATTTAAACTGACAGATTGTGTCTGCCTCCCGAACAGTTTAGGCGCTAGATAAGAAAATGATCTGATGCCGGCCGTTGATTTTGATATTCTAGGTATTATCAAATTGCCAGAATTTTCAGAATGCAGTGGACGTGAGGGACTATAATGCGATAAGAGCTTGCTCAAGTACTGAGAAGCTAAACCATTGAGGGCTTTATAAGTAATTAGCAAGATTTTAAAATCTATACAATGTTTTATAGGGAGCCAATGAAGTGTTGACAGAACCGGGGCTAATATGGTCATACTTTCTGGTTCTAGTAAGAACTCTTGCTGCTGCAAGTCATACAGGTTTGTAATGACATGAGTAAAGGCCTGTTCGCACCAAGAACGATAACTATAAAGATAACGATAAAGATATAGTTCTAAAAATAGTTCTCAGTATCAAAGAATAGCAGAGTCCACACCACAGCTATAACGATAAAGGCACAATGAATGATATAAACATTGACAACCAATCAGAATCAATCCTGCTATTACGAGCTTGAGTATTTAAAGCGGCAGACTTTAATTAGAGCGTGCGCTTAGAATAAACAGACGACATCGTCTGCTGGTGTGGCCGCTAATATATTTATCTTGATAGTTATCGTTCTTGTTGTGAACGGGCCTTAAATCACGACAGCATTTTCATACTTCGGATTTTTAATGCTTGTTCTTAGTCAGGGCATTTTATTACAAAAAGAATAAAATATTAGTTTTTTGGAATATCATCCTCTTCCTCTGACATCGACTTTCTGATAAAATGCCAACTATTTAAATAGTATTTCAATTCTAGTATTTCAAATTTCAATTCTAATATGAATTGACACCAGAGGTTAAATTAAAAAAAAAAAAAAAGTTAAATTTGACAATAAGATGATTTTTAAAAATTTCAATTCAAAGAAATACCTCAATTCAAATTAAATTCAAATTCAACAATTTAACTGGAATTTAAAAGACCTTTCAAATTCAGTTTTCAATGTAGCATGACCCTGATATGCAAACATGCATCACATAATCGCATGGTTTCTTAAAATGGTATTTTTAGTTTCTAAGCTGGTAGATATAGCGTAAACCTTTATTCAAGAAAGTTTTTTCTTGCTGCTGTTGCCTTAGGCTTGTTCACTGAGGCATTATTTTCCTGTTCTTTCATCTTCTTTATTTTTTTAGTTCCTGTAATGCTGCTTTGAAACAAATTGTATTATTATAAGCTAAAAAATTATATTGAAAGAAATATGTAGTTTAGTCAAACACTGAAAAGAAACTGAATTCCCCATTCAAATGCCAACCCCTGCGTCTCTGTGATTTTTTCCTTTTTTGACGGCGTGTCTTTCTCTGTCTTAATCTCTGCCTTAGCTCGGTTTCTTCTGGGTAATAGCATTGCTCTGTCACTGCACAGTCATCATTACCCAGAGAAAGGATGAAGGAGATGTACAGAGGGAGGGAAAGAGCGACGGAGCGGTGCGGAGGAATGAGGCGATTGTTTTCAGCCAGCCGTTGTATTTAGGGAAGGGGCTGTCTCGGTGAGATCGGCTGCGACAGGGTCAGAGCAAACACGGCGTCTCATCCACGAGCCGTCTCCCCCGCTCCGCCTGCTCGCTTTCCGCTCACGTCCGCCTCCGTTTGCTCACGCCTGCACTGTTAGAGGCCACTAAATATCTGACACACTGGAGAATTGGCAATCCTTTGAGAGTCTGTACCCTTTTCAACCTCTCCCCTCTTCTTTTTATTGAATACATTTATGGAGCGGAGCGCGTGGCGCAGCGGGTCGCCTGATTTGATTCTGCTTCGTCTCATCCGTGGGGAGGAGGGCATCCAAATTCAGCTCCGTGGGTCCTCAAAGGGGCCTGTGTGACACAGCGGTGTGTGCCTTTATTCATAATTGAGAGAAATACATTAGTCGAGTGGCAGCGTGGGGTGTTTTTTGTAATTGAAGTGGCAAGGTGTTAGCAAAAAAGAAAACACCCTTACTCTCGGCGGAGTGATGCTTGGAAATCTATCTAAGTTGTTATCTGCTGTTGCAGGCTGTGATTTTATAAAGCCTAACATGGTTTTATTCCATTCTTATTATATAATGATATTCACAAATCAAATTTTTCATTGTTAGAATGATTGTTTTGCATTCGGCACTTGTGATGAAAGGCTAATTTAGTTTTTTTTTGTTACTGTTGTTTTATTTTTGCACCTGTTCAGTTGTGCATAATCACTGAATAATAATTAACTGTGAAAGCTCATGATTCGTTGTCAACAAACCTCAAACAGCACTTCAAAAAGTCACCAGAAAAGAGTTTTACAAACCAAACTAATAAGAGATTATACTTTTTCCTTTGCACTTTTTCTCAAGTTGCGGTACTTGCTTGAGACGGCATAGCTATACAATTTTTGGAAATTAAATCTCCTTAAAGGTAACCCCGTGTATTAAAGTTTACAGATAATTCACTCACCCCCTTGTCACCCAAGATGTTCATGTCTTTCTTTTTTCAGTCATAAAGAAATTACGTTTTTTGAGGAAAACATTTTAGAATTTCTCTCCATATAGTGGATTTGAACTGGTTTGAACTTCCAAAATGCTGTTTAAGTGCAGCTATAAAGGGCTCTAAATGATCCCAGGAAGAAGAGTCTTATCTAGAAATTATCGGTTATTTTCTAAAAAAAACAAAATGCAATTTATATATTTTTTAACCTCAAATGCTCACCTTGTCTAGCTCTGTGTGTACTCTGTGTATTCCGGTTCAAGACTGTCGAAAAATTCATTTTCTCCTCCAACTTCAAAATCGTCCTACTTCGCTGTTTTACCGTTTTTTTGTAAAGGGTGTTTAATCTTATTTGCATGTTCACTTTGTAAACAATGGGTCGGTACTTCTGCAGGATGATTTTGAAGTTGGAGGAAAAAATAGGGAGTTTTTTGACATACCCTAACTGTCTTGAACTGGAATACACTGAGTTGACGCAGAGCTAGATAAGATAAGTATTTGAAGTTAAAAAGTACATAAATTGTACATTATTTTTTAGAAAATAACCAAATTGCTTTACTATTTAAGACCCTTATTCCTCAGCTGGGAGCGTTTAGAGCACTTTGAAGCTGCGTTTTGGAAGTTCAAACTCGAGGACACAAAGTCTACTATATGGAGAGAAACCCTGAAATGTTTTCCTCAAAACATAATTTCTTTACGACTGAAGAAAGAAAGCTCTTTCAGTAGCGATGGTCTACTAAAAGCCTCAAAGGCATTAGGGCTAAAGAGAGAACAAAGACATAGGTCTTTAGCACGTTTTATTCATCCACAGGCATCTTCTCAATCTTTTCTCCTCTTCTTATCGCAAGGAAAGCAGTGAAGACTTACAGCGCTTCCCTTGTTATCCTTTGACTGAAAATTACAATCAAAATCAAAATCCGAGTGCGACCATTTCACGTCATTGAAATAATGGCGCCCCTCCCCCCCCATAGTCCAAAATATGTACAAAACAATGTGGATTTTAAATAACGTAATCTTTTAATCTACTACATATTTCAGTAAAATACATGTTATAATACGTTATACGTTATAATAAGCCAGGCAAGTCTTAATACCTGTGGTTCCCTATAAGTCTTAAAATTATGATGATTGTCAGGGTTCTTTATGCAGTCTCAGGCATTTTTACATGAACAAAGGGTGTTTTATATTTGAAATTCTTTAGTCTATAGCATTGCATAGAAAGGTATATTTTGTACCCCATTTTATAAAGATTATCCATTGTATGATTGAAAAAAAAAAGAGCATTTCATGCAGGGTTTTGAAGCATTATGAAAAGTCAGTTCAGTTGCTATTTGAATTATTTACCCAGATATCTCTCTTTCAAATCACTAAAATAGATTTTCACAAATAATTGTTTATAGTAAGACATTTAAAACATAAAACTTCTAACTAAAATGTCTTTGTCTGGTTTTCCAGGAAAAAAAAACAAAGCTATAATTTCCTCATGTTGTTCCAAATTCTTTGTATGTACGTACTGCATTTCTTGGACACAAAAGAAGATATTTTTATGAATGTTGTTAACCAATTTTGGTTGCCATTGATTTCCAGTTCATGGTAAAATGCAGAAATTTCACAAAATATCTTCTTTTGTGCTCCCCAGAAGAAAGGAAGTCATACAGATTTGGAACAACAAGGTTGAGTAAATAAGACAGAATTCTCATTTTTCTGTCAACTGTCCCTTTAATAAATGCCTAAAACTGGATAAATAATATATATTAAATTGGACTTGTTTGTGATTTTAATATAACTTTCTCTTTCTGCACTGGCAGATTTTTCACTTGTTTATACATAAAGCACATGTCAAATCTGGCAGTGTTGGAGAAGTAAACCAATGTGTTTTGAATTTGTTATTATTATTATTGTTGCTTTCTACAGATATTTAAATTCTTGTCAAATAATTTACACGCATTTGGTATTTCAGGACAACAAGCATACATCTGCAATGTCACCGTTTTGATCGAAAAGCCCCGAACACATCCATGCGTTCAAATTATGTATTTGGTGCTCAAGAGATCGTTACGAGTAATTGCCTTATCAAAGCTGGCTCTAATCAATATCAAAATGTTTCCGTTTATTTCCGAGCAGAGAGAATGAGCGCAGCACAACACTGGCAATTACATCTAAATGTGCCATTTCTGTTCGTTTAGCCGGTCGACAGATACAGATTGCCTTGTTAAGGTTTGAGTGAATTAAACACGCATTCTTTTCTTTGAGTTTTCTTAGCACGCATCGTTTCTTGATTTCATAAAACTCTCCTCCCCCGCCGCCTCTCCTTCTTGAAATTATTCTTTTATGTTTTTGGCCTCCTCTCTTTCCCGTTAGAAGCCCTTCTCAGCCAGCCGCCCCGTCACTTAGACCACGTTTAGGCCATTTTCCATCTGAAGGATTGCCAGGGTTTCTTTGAACTACCGTTTTTGCATCCCACATGCAGTGCTTCGCATTTCCCTGAGGAATATTTCGGAGATGTTTGCTGCAGGTCTATCAGGCCGTGATCAGAGGATGTCTCATATTGTCCTTCTTCTGTGAGGCCCCCGCTACCGTTTTGGATTTTTTTTTTCTTTTTTGAAGACATATTAGCATACCGTGACTAGAGACTACACTCTTCTGCTGCAGGATAACCAACAGGATAAAAAATTGATTTGAAACATCTTCCAAAGAAGGTGCTTTCAATAATGCATCTGTAGTGATTGAGACTGAGATATTTCAAAGAATTCGACTACCAAGAGATGTACGTATGCAGCCAGGATGGGAGTTTAAATATCTTTAAAGGCCCTCTTTACATTTGTTAATTTATTAATTTCTTTATTCATCCTATTAACTCTCTTTGTCATGGGAGCACTGCATCGAGCAGAGAACAAAAAAAAAAAAAAAAACACATGAAAGGCAGAGAAACACTCTCACTCCATTGTGACCTGAACTCCCACGGGCGGCTTGAAAAGCGCATATCGCACTAGGGAATCTGGCTTCCTTTTGAAATTAATTTCACTGAGATGCTTGATAAAGCCTGAGGAATGTCTCCTAACTATTCGCTGACTTGCGTTGCGCAGTCATTTTCAAAGGCTACTCCATCAATATACGCTATATTACCCATCAGGTTCGTCCCTGCAGTTTGCCAGTGATTTATAATTGCCTTAATTGCTCCTCTCACAGCCACTGGAGGAGATTAATCAATCCTTAAATTCAAAATCCAGCCGAGGCCAGTTGGAGAAACGGCCCTAGCCATCTCACGCAAAAGGGTGCATATCGCTTTTAATTCTTAGCCGTGCCTGCTGTTACCGTGGAAATGGAGACTAACGTGAATGTGTAAATGCATGTCTCCCACAGTTACAAAATTACTAATCCCTGCCTAAACGGCATGAGGTTGAACGGCCGCACTCTACCAAATGCCTTCCTTAGGCTTGTTTCACACATCAAGTGTCTAAGGAGCATAAGTACAGTAGAACTGCGGAGAAATTAAATTGCAATGCCTAGCATTGTGCTTTCATGTGATAAGTTGCATAAAAAACATCAGTGTGTGTATTTGTGAATTAACATTAACAGAAGGATTAGCTTACTCCTGAATTAAAATTTCCTGATTAAATGGATAGTTCAACCAAAAATGAAAACTTTATGTTTATCTGCTTACCCCCAGGGCATCCAAGATGTAGGTGACTTTGTTTCTTCAGTAGAACACAAACGAAGATTTTTAACTCAATCTGTCAGTCATATAATGGCAGTCAATGGGACACATGGCTTTGAGAGTCAAAAAAAAAAACAGACAGACAAAACCAAATTAAACCCCACGGCTCGTAACGATACATTTGATACAAACTGAACAGTAATTTATAATTTTTTTTACTTCTGATCCACTCTGTCCAACTGTCCTAAGTGCATTCACAACAGCCGGTGCATGACGAAGAGCAAGCAACCATAACTTCAGTCGATCAGGCTCAAAAGTTTGGAGTCAGTAAAAAGTCAACATCCCAGATGACTTTGCGCAAGCAAACGTAATCTTTTAGTTTTTAATCAGTTGCAACAATCATGATAAGCACAAGTAATTTTAGTAGCCGTTGTACCCACAGTCTCTCTGCACTGTGTACACAATGAGCGACGTATACGCGCGACAGATCGCTTCCGTGCGTGCATCTACTATGGTAGATCAAGTTGACGCGTCGTGCGCCAGCTGTTGTGAACACACTCAGGACAGTTGGACAATCAGAGGTAAAAAATCATATAAATACTGTTCAGTTTCTTGCACAGACCAATTGCTTGGTGTCTTAAGTGAAAGTCGAAAAAGTCGTGACCTATTGTCAAGTATGGTGACCCATACTCGAAATTGGCTGCATTTAACCCATGCAAGTGCACACACACAGCAGTGAGAAGTGAACAAACACACACTGTGAACACACACCGGAGCAGTGGCCAGCAACTGGGGGTTCAGTGCCTTGCTCAAGGGCACTTCAGTCATGGTATTGAAGGTGGAAAGTGCGCTGTTCATTCACAATCCCCACCTTCAATTCCTGCCGGTGTGGGAATCGAACCGGCAACCTTTGGGTTACAAGCCCAACTCCCTCACCATTAGGCCACGGCTGCCCCAGCATTGTTTAATTTGGTTTTGTCTGTGTTTTTTGATTCTCAAAGCCATGGGTCCCATTGACTGCCATTATATGACTGACAGACTGCATTGGTTTGATTTAAAAATATTTGTTTGTGTTCTGCTGAAGAAACAAAGTCACCTACATCTTGCCCTGGGGATAAGCAGATAAACATCAAATCTTCATTTTTGGGTGAACTATCTTTTCTTCGAAAAGAAATGAAGGTTTTTGAGGAAAACATTCCAGGATTTTTCTTCATATAGTGGACTTCAATGGGGATCAATGGGTTAAAGGTCTAAATTGCAGTTTCAGTATGGCTTCAAGGGGCTCTACACGATCCCAGCTGAGGATTAAGGGTCTTATCTAGCAAAACAATTGGTTTTATATACTTTTTAACCACAAATGCTCATTTTGCACTAGCTCTATGATGCACATCCGTGACTTCATGCATTGCGTAATCACGTTGGAAAGGTCACGCATGGTTAGTTCTTTGTCTGTGTACTTTGGTTCAAAAAGGTAGGGTAGGGCGATAAACTCCATCTTAGTTTCTCCTCTAACTTCAAAGTTGCCTGACATCATTTTTTTTGTAAAGAGTGTTTGACTTTCTTTGCACGTTTGCTATGCAAACACTGGGTCTGTATTTCTGCCTACGTAATGCGTGGCCTTTCCAATGCTATTACGTAATGCGTGAAGTCAAGCTAGTGCAAGATGAGCATTTGTGGTTAAAAAGTATATAAATTTTTTTTTTTTTTTTTTAGAAAATGATCGATAGTTTTGCTAGTTAAGACCCTTATTCCTCAGCTGGGATTGTGTAGAGCCCTTTAAAGCTGCATTTAAACTGCAATTTAAACCTTAAAACCCACTGATCCCCACTAAAGTCTACTACACTCTTAAAATAAAGGTTCTTTATTGGCAATGAATGATGGTTCCATGAAGAACCTTAAACATCCATGGAACCTTTCAAATACAGAAAAAAATTCTTTATAGTTGAAAACAGTTCTTTAGATTTTTAAAATGTTCTTCAAAATGGTTCTTTTAGAAACTGTTCACTGAAAGGTTCTTTGGGGAACCAAAAATGGTTCTTCTATGGCATCACTGCAAAAACACCCTTTTGGAACCTTTATTTTTAGGAGTGTATATGGGAAAAAATCCTAAAATGTTTTCCTCAAAAACCTGAAGAAAGAAAGACATGAACATCTTGGATGACATGGGGGTCAATAAATTATCAGGAAATTTTAATTCTGGAGTAAACTAATCCTAATAAATGCAGTAATTTAAATGAAAATGTTTCTCATTGTTTGTTCATGGTACCTAATGAATTATTCAATTGTACAAATTGAACCTTATGTATCACCACATTCACATTTTTACATTATACAATGCTGATCTGATTTATTTTATTTTTTGTAAAGTATAGTTCCTCCAAAAATGGAAGTTTTGACTTTATTTACTCACCATTCATCATTAAAAAATAGTATCTTATTTTGTGTTTTTTTCCGAATAAAGTTGTGCATTAGAATGATAATTAAATTAAGATATTTTTTTTAAACTAAGTAATTATTAGTGTTGGGTCGAGTCCACCTAAGTCGAGTCAGAGTCGAGTCCGAGTCTTTAACCATTCGAGTCCGAGTCCAAAATGGGGCGAGTCGGACTCAAGTCCGAGTCCAAATGGGTCGAGTCCTAGTCCAACTAAACACTACTGTTCCCTATCAGTCGGTCCGTTCGACGTCTCGTCGGGACCGACGAATTGGGATATCGCCTGGATAGACCAATCTACTTCGTGTGTATACAAACGAGCCAATGAATATTGGCATGCATGATTGCAGCCAGCTGCGGCTGATCACAGCGTGAGCATATAACACGCAGCAGGTGCATGCATCATCAAGCTTTCGCCTCGGAGCTGGACCATTGTTGTGGAACAAATCGAGAAGCAACACTTACCTCCTTTCTCTTTTGTGTTGGCGGCACGGCGCTTCAGCGGCGTGGTCTTCCGTGTCGAGTGGAAGCACACAGCTGGTCTTCACCATCCACCTTCTGTGTTGCTGCGGCCATCTCCCCTGTGCGCCTCAGCACTAAGAGAGCAAATTCCTAAAAGAGCAATTTCTGAAAAGAGTGAATTTCTAAAGGAGCTCCACGGGTTGAGCGTCTTTTTAAAGACGAGGCAACATGCCTTTCTCCCCGTGCGTTTCTGGGTGCGGCCGTTTCCTGGCGCCGGGTGATGGCCACGCACACTGCCTCACGTGTCTGGGCTTACAACACGCTGAGGCAGCGTTCGTGGATGAGTCATGTCCTCATTGTGGGGGGATGACCATCACGGAGCTGCGGACCAGACTCCGTTTCCTGCAAAGGGGCGGGGTTCCAGTCCCTCTGCCCAGAACGAACGTTCCTCCAGGCAAACGCCGGGGGGGCGTTGTCGCTGGAAGCAGAGGGCTGCCCGGTCTGACGGTGACGGTGAGGAGCTCCCCGCCCATTCCATCGGCGGGGGCTCCTCCTTCCACCGACACTCCGTCGCCACCGGGGCTCTCAGGGGAGCGGGTTGGACCTCCCTTAGGGGTACCGCCCGTTACTTTTGGGGCCCCCCCCGACGAACAGATGTCGGTTGCAGCATCGGGGGGAGAGCCAGACCTCTCTGAGGAGGAGGAGGGCACACTGTCGTCCACTGGGCGGTCAGCGGTGCCCGATACTGACCCGGAGATGATGGCTATGCTTGCCCGGGCCGCCGAGAGGGTAGGGCTTGAATGGAACCCTCCATCACGTCCCGACCCCTCCCGGCTGGATGACTGGTATCTCGGGGTGGCCCGCGCTGGTTCTCAGCGCCCCACCCCGGTGCCATTCTTCCCGGAGGTGCATGAAGAACTCACCCGAACGTGGACGGCACCTTTCACTGCCCGAAACCGCTCGAGTGGGACTTCCTCCCTAACCACCCTTGATGGCGGACCAGCGCGGGGATACACGGCCGTCCCGCCGGTGGAGCGTGCGGTTGCGATGCAACTGTGTCCGGGCGCCGCTTCCACCTGGCGGGGCAACAATCCGTCGCTCCCGTCCCGGGCCTGTAGGCACTCGTCGGCTCTGATCGGCAGTGCCTATGCGGCCTGCGGCTCCGCTGGTTCCGCCCTTCACGCTATGGCGTTGCTACAGGTGCATCAGGCCCAGGCACTGAAAGACCTGTACGAGGGTGGTCACGACCCAGAAGTTCTCCGTGAACTTCGTATCGCCACGGACCTCGCGCTACGTGCGACGAAGGTGACCGCGCGGTCTCTGGGTCGTGCCATGTCCACCATGGTGGTCCAGGAACGCCATCTCTGGCTGTGTCTGGCTGATATGAGGGACTGCGATAAGACCAGGTTCCTCGACGCTCCGGTGTCCCAGACCGGCCTCTTCGGCGACGCTGTGGAGAACTTTGCCCAGCAGTTTTCCGCGGCCAAGAAGCAGACTGAGGCCATCAGTCACATCCTGCCCCGGCGTACAGCTGCTGCCTCCACCCGTCCGCCGGCGGCACCCCAGTCTGCTCGTCGCCGAGGGCGGCCCCCGGCTTCCGCCTCCGCTCCACAGCAGCCACCGCAGCAGCCTTCACAACGGCGCCGTGGAGCCGGTCGCCGGGCAGCCGCCCAGCCCGTCCAGGCCCCCACAAAGACCAGTGGGAAGCGTAAGAGCAAGAGACCCTGAGACGGGCGACCCAGAGATGGAGGATGCTGCTCTTCGGGAGATGGTGACCGCACCACTCCCTCCCCCGGAGGAGGGCCGGGCGGAGAATCTTTTGTTTGTTTTTTCCCCGCCACCGACCGTCAGGTCGGTGGTACCCAAATACTCGACAAAAGAGCAAATTTCTCTATCTCTGGGTCCCCATGTGGGACTACGGGGAGTGCGCAGGTCATCCCTGCGCCTCACCCGTCCTTCCCCCTCGCCAGCGAGCGACGATGGGCGGTTCGAGAGTACGGCGAGACGGACTACTCACGCACCATCGGCTCATACGCAGGTAAGCGTCTCACACACTCAACATACAGACGCTCTGACCCCGCCCCGGTCCGGCAACGAGACTGTGAGGCAGGGGCCCTGCCCCCCTCATCGCTGCTCCCCCGCGGGTACGCCGATGGTCCCCCTTGTGCCGCTTGTTC
This sequence comes from Garra rufa, assembly GCF_049309525.1. Lineage (NCBI taxonomy): Eukaryota > Metazoa > Chordata > Actinopteri > Cypriniformes > Cyprinidae > Garra > Garra rufa. Next base: position 35,326,146 of record NC_133375.1, on the reverse strand, counting down.
ATTTTCTGGGGGCCTGGAAAGAGCTTCCCAGCCCATCTTGCTGGCTCCTTCGGACCATCACTTCCGGCTATGCGATTCAGTTCGCCCGGCGCCCTCCCAAGTTCAGAGGGATTCACTTCACCTCTGTCAGGGCCGCAGATGCTCCCATCTTGCGTGCAGAGATCGCTTCCTTGCTGGCGAAGGAAGCGATACAGCCGGTCCCTCCAGCCGATATGAGGACAGGCTTTTACAGCCCGTACTTCATAGTACCCAAGAAAAGCGGCGGGCTTCGACCGATCTTGGATCTGCGCGTCTTGAACAGGGCCCTTCACAGGCTACCGTTCAAAATGCTCACTCAGAAACACATTTTCAAATGTGTCCGTCCCCAAGATTGGTTTGCAGCGATCGACCTGAAGGACGCGTACTTTCATGTCTCAATCCTTCCGCGCCACAGACCCTTTCTGCGGTTCGCGTTCGAAGGCAGGGCATATCAGTACAAGGTCCTGCCCTTCGGGCTGTCCCTCTCCCCCCGTGTCTTCACGAAGGTCGCGGAGGCGGCCCTTGTTCCCCTCAGAGAACAGGGCATTCGCATTCTCAACTACCTCGACGACTGGCTCATCCTAGCACAGTCTCGGGCTCAGTTATGCGAACACAGGGACCTGGTGCTCGCACACCTCAGCCAGTTGGGTCTTCGGGTCAACTGGGAAAAGAGCAAACTCTCTCCAACACAGAGAATCTCTTTTCTCGGTATGGAACTGGACTCGGTCAGCCAGACAGCACGCCTCACGCAGGAACGTGCTCAGTCGGTGTTGAACTGCCTAGACACGTTCAAGAGCAGCACAGCGGTCCCACTGAAACAATTTCAGAGGCTCCTGGGGCATATGGCAGCAGCTTCGGCGGTGACACCGCTCGGGCTGCTCCATATGAGACCGCTTCAACACTGGCTCCATGGCCGAGTCCCGAGGAGAGCGTGGCTTCGCGGCTCTCACCGGGTTCAGATAACTCCGGCTTGCCGCCAGACTTTCACCCCGTGGTCAGACCTCTCATTCCTACGGGCTGGAGTACCCATGGAACAGGTCTCCAGGCATGCTGTGGTTCACACGGATGCCTCCGCCACCGGGTGGGGAGCCACGTACGACGGACAGGCAGTTTCAGGGGTTTGGACGGGCCCCCAGCTGACTTGGCACATCAACTGCCTCGAGTTGCTTGCAGTACGTCTCGCCCTGCTCCGCCTCAAGGGGCACCTACGTGGCAAACACGTGCTGGTCCGTACAGACAATACTGCGACCGTTGCGTACATCAACCGGCAAGGCGGTCTACGCTCCCGTCGCATGTCGCAACTCGCCCGTCATCTCCTCTTGTGGAGTCAGAAGCATCTGAGGTCGCTTCGTGCCATTCACATTCCCGGGTTGCTCAACCGTGCGGCCGACGAGCTCTCACGAGCTGCGCTTCCCGGAGAGTGGAGACTCCACCCCCAGTCGGTTCAGCTGATTTGGAGACGCTTCGGCGAGGCTCAAGTAGATCTGTTCGCCTCCCCGGAGACAGCCCACTGCCAGCTCTTTTTCTCCCTGACCGAGGGCACACTCGGCACGGATGCACTGGCATGCAGCTGGCCGCGGGGCCTCCGCAAATATGCGTTTCCCCCAGTGAGCCTTCTCGCACAGACATTGTGCAAGATCAGGGAGGACGAGGAGCAGGTCCTTCTGGTAGCCCCTTATTGGCCCACTCGGACCTGGTTCCCCGAACTCATGCTCCTCGCGACAGCCCCTCCCTGGCAAATTCCTCTGAGGAAGGATCTTCTGACTCAGAGACGGGGCACCTTATGGCACCCGCGTCCAGACCTCTGGAAATTACATGTCTGGTCCCTGGACGGGACGCGGAGGTTCTAAGTGACCTACCCCAAGGGGTAGTTGACACTATTACTTCGGCGCGAGCGCAGTCTACTAGACATGCCTACGCCCTTAAATGGAACCTGTTCGTTGATTGGTGTTCCTCCCGGGGAGAGGACCCCCGAAGATGCCCGATCAGAACCGTGCTCTCCTTTTTGCAGCAAGGGTTGGAGCGTAGGCTGTCCCCCTCAACCCTTAAAGTCTATGTGGCTGCTATAGCTGCCAACCACGACCTCATAGAAGGAAGGTCGGTAGGGAAGCACGACCTGGTCACCAGGTTTCTTAGGGGAGCCAGGAGATTGAATCCCACTAGGCCCCCTTCCGTGCCCTCTTGGGACCTGTCGCTAGTGCTCTCAGCACTGCAGCAGGCTCCCTTTGAGCCTTTGCAGTCAGTTGAGCTGAAGTTTCTCTCAATGAAAACTCTGCTCCTGCTTGCATTGGCTTCCATCAAGAGGGTAGGAGACCTGCATGCATTTTCGGTCAACGATTCGTGCCTAGAGTTTGGCCCGGCGGATTCCCAGGTAACACTGAGGCCCCGGCCAGGTTATGTGCCCAAGGTTCCCACGACTCCCTTCAGGGACCAAGTGGTGAGCCTGCAAGCGCTGCCCTCGGAGGAGGCAGACCCAGCCCTAGCTTTGCTTTGCCCCGTCCGAGCACTTAGATGCTACGTTGACCGGACACAAAGCTTCAGGACCTCAGACCAGCTCTTTGTGTGTCATGGAGGCAGGCAGAAGGGGAATGCCGTCTCCAAGCAGAGGATGGCCCACTGGATAGTGGATGCCATTACCCTGGCCTATCAGGTTCAGGGTGTGCCCTGCCCCCTCAGGCTGAGAGCGCACTCGACTAGGAGTGTCGCATCCTCCTGGGCATTGGCTCGTGGCGCCTCGCTAAATGACATTTGTAGAGCGGCGGGCTGGGCGACCCCTAACACGTTCACAAGGTTCTATAGCCTTCGTGTAGACACAGTTTCCTCCTGTGTTCTCACCTCAAACGGGTAGGCACAGAGAGGCCTCGGGTCGGCTTGCTATACTGCTCCAGAGTAACCTAAAAGTAGCTCTGTCGAGCTCCTCCGCTGAGCTTGACAGCCGACGTAGCGGAACGTCAGGCGTCAGGCCCTCACTCGATGAATCCTTCAGAACCGATAGAGGGCTAGGCTCTACGTAGAGACTCAGTTGCATCTCTTACAATTCCACATTGCGCCCTAGAGGCTGTGTGTTTCCCCGGTAGTACTTCTACCAGTATACGAGGGTTCAATCACCTCCAATCTTCCATATAAACCGGAATTGAGTTATATGTGTATTGCTCCGAACCTCCTATCGGAAGGACGTGAGCTCCGCATATTCCCAGTGCTTCAGTTTCACTGAAATAGATGGTGCTGAGTTATACAGTGACTGACTCTCCTTGATGCGAGCCCCTGGCCAAAGCCAGTAACGGGTCCCGGGGGGCCCGCTCAGGACACTGGAAGGGACAGCAGCCACGGCGCTTTGTTAGGGATCCCAATTCGTCGGTCCCGACGAGACGTCGAACGGACCGACTGATAGGGAACGTCTCGGTTACGTATTGTAACCCTCGTTCCCTGAAGGAGGGAACGGAGACGTCTCGTCCCGTCGCCGCGGCTCCTGTACCACCGCTGTACGGCCGGGCCTGTCCCAGCTCCTCAGCGAAACCTTGATGATGCATGCACCTGCTGCGTGTTATATGCTCACGCTGTGATCAGCCGCAGCTGGCTGCAATCATGCATGCCAATATTCATTGGCTCGTTTGTATACACACGAAGTAGATTGGTCTATCCAGGCGATATCCCAATTCGTCGGTCCCGACGAGACGTCTCCGTTCCCTCCTTCAGGGAACGAGGGTTACAATACGTAACCGAGACGTTTTTCAGTGTCTTAACCTTGTTTTAACCTTTACATCTAGAATAAGACAATGACAATTTAAATGTAAAAAAGCAAACCTCTATTGCATATTGACTTTTGGATTTTTGATTTCACATCTCATAATTAATCCAGCTCAGCAAACTTTAAAGTAATGTAACAGAAGTTATAACTTATGTATTGTGACATATTTCAGAGTGAAACAGCTTTTAGGATGTTAAAAATTATAGGATAGGACTTGACTTTATTTGCTGTTAAATGTATAAATTCAACGGGGTGGGTAGGAAGCATAGTGAATGAGACCTGAGGAGCAGAAAATTCACCTCTTATCTCTGATTTTGGCTGTTTTGGGTTTTACATGACAAATGGTAAGACCTTAGACAGGGTAGATGGCATTTAGATTTTTTTTTCTTGGATGAAAATGAGGCTGTAAGGGGACAGTTTTTAAGTAGCAGTCTATGGAGGCCATGGAATAAAAGAGTAAAAAAAAAGTAAATTTGAGTTTATATTTCAAAATTCTGACTTTATTTTCACAATTCCGAGATTATATCTCACAATTTTGATAAGAAGTTACATTCTCCGTTTTCCCCTCAGCTCAAAATCATGAGTTTAAATCCCACACTTCTGACATTTTTCCCCTCAGAAAACTAATTTGAGTAATAAAGTCCGAAATACAACATATAAACAACATATAAAAAAAATCTGAATTGTGAGATAAAATAGGCAAATTTAATATGACGCAGTCTGCTGCAGCAGGTTTACATTTCTGTCGCTTTAAGACCGGACGTACAGATTATATATTGTGACACATCTGTATTTCTCCCAACTGTTTAAATTCACTCAAGACAAAACCGACTGCATTTGCATTAATACTCTCCCTAGTCTCAGCCTCAGATGTCACGCCCACGGAACGTTGGCTAAACGTCTGATGCATATGGTACACTTAACTGGAAACACTTCAGGAATGTCGAAGTTGTGATCTGATTCGTTGAATTTGACCGGATTTCCAGGAGACGCGAGTGTCACGTTTATATTCGGTCCGCCGGGAAACAAAGTGCAGACTGATTAACTCGGCGTTTTGCTAAAAGGTGCTTATGCAGACGCCATAGTTGTTATACACATTTATACACATCGCGAACAAATTACTGACTTACTGCTTGTTCTCCCTCTTCTTCGTTATCTTTCAATGCTGGTTATTTCAATGACTGATTTGTTGCACGCCAGTCTGTTGTTGTGGGGGCATTTCCACGCACAGAAACGTGACGCTGAACGAAACGAACTGTGATTGGTTGTTTGACATGTCGATCAAACGGTCTTATGGGCGGGCCTTGGCCAACTAAAGCTGCCATGAATTCCAGACCTTCAGCCGTCAGTCTGAAGGTCTGGCTACGCGAGACTATACTCTCCAAGACGGTGCATTTTGCCATAACTTTTCGTGTAAGTGTGTAGCAATAACATGCAAAGGTAAACTTGTGTATGCAAAGAAACCAGCGGTCTGGCATTCAAGTTTCTTGCTAGACTTTTAAACACGTGTGAATACTGAATGTCACTTTCGTAATAATGCATCGAGTCTCAGGACTCGGCTGGACTCGGCAATTATTCCCGAGTCCGAAAAGCTTGAGTCCGAGTCAAGTCCGAGTCAAAATGCATCCGAGTCCGTGACAAGTCCGAGTCCGCTAAAAATTTAACTCGAGACCGGACTCGAGTCCGAGTACAAGTCCGAGTACCCCAACTCTAGTAATTATTAAAGTAATTATCTGATCGGCATTATACAATTAATTTCTGTATTTTCAAGCAATTCAAAAGTCAGTAAATTTTTATTTATTTATTTATTTATTTTTTAAAGATGTCTCTTATACTTACTAAAGCTGCATTTATTCGGTCAGTACAAATACAGTACAAGCAGTAATACTGTGAAATATTATTACTAAATAAAATAACTGTTTTCTATTTTAATATATTTGAAAATGTAATGTATTCCTGTGATGGCAGAGGTAAATTTTCAGCATCATTACTCCAGTCTTTAGTATCACATGATCCTTCGGATTCACTGCTCCAGATACATTTCTTATTATTGTCAAAATTGTACAACTTAATATTTTAGTAGAAATCAAGATGCAATTTTTTCAGGATTCTTCAATGAATACAAAGTTTAATAGAACAGCATTTATCTGAAATTGAAAGCTTTTGTAACATTATAAATGTCTTTACTGTCACTTTTGATTAATATAATGCATAATTTCATCATATTAATTTAAACTGGCTGTAACATCTTATTATGTGGGCCGAAAGGCATATTTGCAAAACAGGCCTTGTCATGTCAGTTATCTTGTTCCTGACAGTATTTTTATTTGCGATGATGGGATGGGGCAGTTTGTAAAAGATAACAGCGCTTTATTTATTCTTTGAGGGAGTAAATAGTGTTGCCGTTAATAATATTGTTTCCGTTAAGCACTTTTTACCTCCTGTGACGCTAGCACCTGGAGCAGTAGCATCATTTGTGCTAATGATAGCTAATCCGCTCAATTAGCAAAGTACACATTTGTAATCTGGGCCTCTCTGCTACTAGGCAAGTTTACATACTCTTCATCTTCCTCTTGCAGACTAATGCCCTACGACATTCACAGTACTGTGGCGGCACACAATCCCCTGTGGTAACACGCTAACAGAGGAGCTGTTTCAGCCGATTGTTTGCAGACACAAGAAATGGCTCCCTCTTTCCATGTCCCCCTCGCTCGCTCGCTCGCTCACTCTTGTTCTGCCTCCTTCCTACTTTACCACAGGAGACCGCATTCACCTTTTTAGCCCATTAATTAGCATGAACAGTTAATAGTGCCTCCTACAATGGCTGCCTCAGCAGTTTTTCCTCAGAGTTGGTGTCACCAAATCAATATCAAGTCGGGCATAAAGCACTAGAGAAACTCAAGTCGTAAGAAGCGGGCCTGTGCGGTCATGGCTGCTACTCTTAGTGATTTTTCTGTTAGAAGCAAGCCATCCCTGTATGGATAACATGGGGTGATTTTGTTTTTCGCACATTATAATCACTATAGTCATTAATGGTAATGATATAACACTAGTGAGATTAGATTTTGGTCATGACTGAAAGCACTGACAAGACATTTTACTTCATCTATGAAGTGCAAACATTGTGTTTCATAAGTACAGATTCCATTGCTTTTCTCTATAGGGGAGCTGATTGTGAACTATAACTTACAAGGTTGTAAGTGGATGATATTTGCTTTTGTTAAAACTAACAGCCTGCATTATTTAAAATTATTTACAGTGTAATTCCAGGTATTACCCATGATTCTGCAGAGAATCTCAACCAGCAAGCTGAGCCAAAAAAAATGCCTGCAGTTTTATGAATACTATGTATTTAGACACACTATTCTTTTGGCATAGTATTTATTGCATATGATATAGTATTTACTATACTATATTATAGCATACTATATTCTGACTTTATAACATGCAATTGCGAGTTTATGTCTCACATTTCTGAGAAAAAAGTCAGAATCCCAAGAAAAAAGTGTGAATTTTTGAGAAATAGTCGCAATTCTGACTTTTCTCAGAAATGTGAATTTATATATCGCAATTGTGGTTTTTTAACTATTTGTGACCCTGGACCACAAAACCAGTCTTAAGTCGCTGGGGTATATTTGTAGCAATAGCCAAAAATACATTGTATGGGTCAAAATTATTGATTTTTCTTTTATGCCAAAAATCATTAGGACATTAAGTAAAGATCATGTTCCATGAAGATTTTTTGTAAAATTCCTACTATAAATATATCAAAATGTAATTTTTGATTAGTAATATGCATTGTTAAGAACTTAATTTGGACAACTTTAAAGGCGATTTTCTCAATATTTAGATTTTTTTGCACCCTCAGATTCCAGATTTTCAAATAGATGTATCTCGGCCAAATATCGTCCTATCCTAACAAACCATACATCAATAGAAAGCTTATTTATTGAGCTTCCATATGATGTATACGTCTCAGTTTTGTAAAATTTAACCTTATGACTGGTTTTGTGGTCCAGGGTCACATTTATCACAATTACAAATTTATATCTCAATTCTGAGAAATAGTCGCAATTCTGACTTTTTTTCTTAGAATTGCGAGTTCATGTCTTGAAATTCTGACTTTATAAGAGAAAAAAGTCAGAATTGCAAAATACAAACTTCAGAATTGTGAGTTATCTTGCAATTCTAACTTTATTGCTCACAATTTCGAGTTTATATCCTACTCTTCTGACTTTATAACTCGCAATAGCAAGTTTATATCTCATAATTGTGACTTTTTTCTCAGAAAAGCGAGAGTTTATATCTCGCAATTGTGAGTTAATATCTCACGATTCTGAGAAAAAGTCAGAATTATGAGATAAAAAGTCGCAATTATCTTTTTTTTATTAAATGGTGAAAACAGGCTTCCATATTTTTTACGCTCTCAAATGACTAATATTTGCATGCATAATATGCATATTTTGCAATAGACTAAACATATATTGTTTCTGTATTCATAATCATCATCTTTAAATTCATAATTTTATATTTCTCCATTGTTTTTAGTTTGATTGTCATTCACAATCCTGCATGGGTTTGTGGTCCTTTCCCTTAAAGGACCACACTTTACAGTCTTTACAGATATTTTTTTTTCAAATCATAATTTGGGTAACACTGGTTAAATGCTTATATTATATGCTTATTACTAGCATATTGACTATTTATTAGTACTTATAAACTGCATATTACTGCCTTATTCTAAAGTGACCATATTCATAATCAGTATAAACAACTACCTACCTTACTTACATTCAACAAGCAGCAAATTAGGAGTTTACTGGGGCGAATATCTTAATATGTTTTCCCTCATCTAAAGTGTTTGCAAAATTTGCAAACTGTTCTAATTCACCTCCTAGCTGGTTGGTTTGGTTCACGCCTTATAGTCCCCAAAAAAGACCCAAAGGGAAAAATTAATGGAAAAAATACTTTCTAAACCAAGCCTGCTGAAAAAGTGGACAGGCACTGTTGCACTCCATTGTATCAGCCATAGAGCCAAATTAGCATTTGTTGGCAATGTTCTGCATAGAAAAAAATGAAATTGGACTATTGGGAGTCTAATGTGGCTGGCTGAAAAAGGGATTTTATGACTAACCAAGCTAATTTATTATTTTTTTTAAGAACAACATTAAAAAGAGGAACAATAAACAAAATGAACTGATAAATGCGTAAAGCAATTAATTATGGAAGTGTTGTTGAATAAACAAATACATTAAAAAATACTTAATAAAAAAGGAATTTCAGTCCCACTTTTCCCGCTTCAACTATGTACTGAGTTAAGGGTATGAATACTTATGCATTGTACTTATTTCAGTGTTTTATTTTTAATAAATTTGTAAAATTTACACTCCATACACCATAATAATGGCAAAGCATAAACCATATTTGCAAATTTTACAAATGTATTAAAAATAAAACAATGAAATAAGTACATTGCATAAGTACTCATACCCTTAACTCAGTACCTAGTTGAAGCACCTTTACAGCCTCAAGTCTTTTTGGGTATGATGTGACAAGCTTTGCACATCTGCATTTGGCAATTATCTGCCATTTTCTGCCTCACCTTTTCACCTCTCAAGCTCTGTCTGCTTGGATGGGGGCTGGCATACATTTTCTAGAGTCCTAGTCGTTCCAATCGTCTTCCATTATGGATAATGCTTCTGTGAACCTTTAATGCAGCAGATTTTTTTCTGAACTCTTCCCTAGATCATTGCCTTAACGCAAGTCTGTCACTGAGCTCTACAGGCAGTTATCTTGGTTTTTGCTCTGATATGCATTTTCAGCTGTTAGACCTTTTCTTAGAGGTGTGTGCCTTTCTAAATCAAACTCATTCAAATTAATTTGCCACAGTTTAACTCCACTCGAAGTGTAGTAACATCTAGAAGCAATATGAATGCTCCTGAGCTAAATTTCGAGTGTCCCAGAAAAGGGTATGAATACAGTACTTATGCAACGGGATCTTTTCAGTTTTTTATTTTTAATAAATTTGCACAAATGATAAAAACCTATTTTTTGCTAGGCCATTATGGAGTAGGGAGTGTAGATTGATGTGGGAAAAAGTAAAGTAGTTTAACATAAGGCAGCAACATAACAAAATGTGAAAAAAATGAAGGGGTATGAATAATTTCGCAAGGCACTGTAAAGTGTGACCGGAATTTCTTTTTAGTACAATCATAATGTCCTGTAGGGAACTAAATGACAATGTATTCATCTTGCATATCATGTAGACATGCCAACATTAGCAATTGCACTTTTTAGTTCTTCATTAGACACCGGAGGACTGTGGCTCAAACTTTCAGACCTTCATCTGAGGCCGAGATTCATCGCCAAGGCAATTAACCCGCTGTCGATCATGTCACACCAAGCAATCACAGATAATTCCCAAAGTTTGTCTCAGACTGCGAAACTGTTGAAAAACTATATACTGTAGTTCACACCGAGCTTACGTGATAACGCTCTCAGAATTCCCCTCACATCTCCAGCAGAAAGAAGAATGTGTCTAGGATCTTGAAGATGAGAAATTGGAAAAAATCAAATCAAAAAGCTTGCAGCTAGTTGCAGGATTGTCTTGTTTGCTTTTGCTGTTCTTGTTGTTTTCATTTAACAATGCAGCATGAGTGCTTAGCATTTAGATGACATGTTTGAGGAGAGGTGCAGCAGATCAGATGCACCGCGTGAAGGGTTTTGCAGATAGCGCCAGACTTCCAGGGCGGAGAGGCATACGGGCGGGCGGGCACTGGAAAAAGCAGCTCTACCCATAGAATCACGGGCACTGTCAACACCATTGTGAATGACGCGGTGATGAGCCAATCAGCACGGGTGCCAACGACTGGCTTAGAGAGCCTTCTGCATGCCAATGAGTGTAGCGGGTCCAAGAACCACGAGCTTGCCAATGAAGGACTCAAAGTCTTGAGGGGTTAAGAGGTTTTTATAAACATTGAACGAGCGAGTGGAAAGTTGGACGTTTCTTCAACTTGATCTGAGAGTATAGACTTCAAAAAAAGCCCTGTGAAGTGCAGAATACAGGGCTGGCTAATTTGAGGCACTTTCAGAGTATAAACCAGACAGCAGAGGACCTGAATTAGCAATGTTAGCGGGGTTGAGAGTGTTGCAGGCAAGCAGTTCTGGGCAGTGACTAACTAAAAACACCCACGCTACTAACTTAACCAAACCTTTTAGTAAGAACTATTGTGTGTGTGTTTAAGATCTAAGGTCTATAAGGTCTCTTCTGCTCAACAAGACTGCATTTATTTGATCCAAAATACAGTAATATTGTGAAATGTTTTTACCATTTAAAAATAACTGCTTTCTATTTGAATATTCCTGAGATCAAAGCAAATGTTTCAGCATCATTACTCTAGTCTTTAGTGACACATGATTCTACAGAAATCATTCTAATATGCTGATTTGCTGTTCAAATAACATTTTTTTTTTATTATTATTATCAATATTTAAAACAGTTTCAGGATTCTTTGATGAATAGAAAGAGCCAAAGATCAGTATTTATAATGATTTCTGTTTCAAATAAATGCTGTTCTTCTGAACTTTCTATTCATCAAAGAAACCTGAAAAATTATACTCAGTTGTTTTCAACATAATAGCAGCAAATCAGAATATTATAATGATTTCTGAAGGATCATGTGACTGAAGTAATGATGCTAAAATTCAGCTTTGAAATCACAGGAATAAATTACATTTTAAAATAAATTCAAATAGAAATCAGTTATTATAAATAGTAAAAATATTTAACATTTTTACTGTTTTTGCTGTACTTGGATCCAATAAAAAACATTTCCTTAAAAAACATAAAAAATCTTACTGTTCAAAAACTTTTGACTGGTAGTATATATATATTTTTCCTATTTATTTATGAAGATATTTTTGGGGTCATATTTACATTTTCTGACTTAAAACCTTCAGAAAGCTACATTTATTAGGTTTTATTTTAGGTTAATTTTATTTTATTTTGTTTTATGTATAGGATATGTTTTTAATCCTCTTTTTATTTATTTTATTCTTTCATTTTCCTCATTTATGTAAAATCTTATTTTTTATTTGAACTTTTTTCCCTACTTACTTTTGTTTTTGTTTTTTTTTTATTTACATTTCTACTGAAACTTTATATGATTAGTATTTTTTAATAAAGTTTCTTCAAAGCACTTTGAATGATCACTGTATGAAATGTGCTATATACTGTATATATAAACTTGGCCTTCCTATAATCTCAAAACACATATGACCGATTAGACTCAATAACATAAATCAATTAAAAAATAAACCAACATGTTTCAATTAATCATAAAAAATACTTTAACCTTTAACCTAAAATTTCTGTTTTAGTTTAGTGTTTTGCACTGATTATTCCTTTATTTTAAATGAATGCCATTAACCTTAAATTATGAAATACTTATTTTGTGTTGTTTTATTTTTGGCTAATTTGTTAGACTTTGCACTATTGCTTAACCATGGAAACATTTTTAAGGGAAAAAAATTGTAATAGAACTGGTATATACCAGATGGAGATGAGCTGTTTCAGGTTACTGACAAATTCAAGCAATTAAAAAACATGCAAAACGTATTTCATATCATACAATAATAATAGAATGATGCTTTTTATATGGAGCTTCTGAACCATTTGAAATCTTTTGCAAGTCTGTAAAGTCAAGGACCATATTTTTCATGTTATTTAGTAGATTTTAATTATATAATAACACAGGTCTAAAGAAATATCTGACCATAATTTCCTGTTTTTTTACAGCCTCTGCCCAAGGAGCCATCCTAAAGGACTTGAGATTGCTGTGAGGAGGTGAGCGGTGCTTCAGTAAGATTATATCTTATCTCACTCTGTTTACTTTTCCTTAGTAAGCCGTCATTGTCTGTAAATCTAATATGCAAAGACGGCGACCGTCCAGCGAGCAGGTCCAAAGCAGAAAACGCGGCTAGAAAACTATCACAACGTTGGCTTTAAAGCAACATGACAGATACAGAGCACAGGTACAGAGGTGGAATAAGGCAGAGCAGGAATCGAGTGGAAATCTTATCATTTATCCAGCCAATTGTGCCCCGCCGGCACTGATGAAGTTGTGTTAAGAGTGACGCACCTGATCAGCGGAAGGGCTAAAGCTGGATTAGAGGGCAGCTGGGGGCGCCGGTTTTGCCGCGGATCGAGAGATGAAGGGAGAAGATGATGTTGCGGGACGTGAGCTGAAACCCAAAATCCCTCGTGTTCTGCCTCGGTAGCGATTGCAGATGGTGCGATGGTAGCAAAGAAGGAGATACGGTTATATTTAACAAGATATATTTACATGCCAGCTGTTGTTTGTCTTTCCGTCATGCTTCGAGCCATTCCCAGCGAGTGTACATGGCTTGGGAAAGACTGTAGCTTCGCAATGCAGGAGGAAAATATGAGGACGGAAATTTGCATAAATGTATGTTAATCCTTGAGGCAATTAGCACCTGTCAGTTTCTGAGAAATCGCTTTCCGGGCTTTTCATTACGAGGCAAAATAAAATGCTGAATATTGTTATAAAACCACCACATATACTGATTTTTCCTCGTGTCCTTTGGGAAACAATGCCTTTTTGACGCCAGTGTTATTCCAACAGTCAGAGCTGTATTTGAGTTGCACATGCCTTTATTTCTTTGAAAAGCACTTTATTAAAAAGCTAGTCATAAGGGAAGACTTTTTATTGAAAAGCTCCATTATAAAAGGGTCCAGAGTGAGCACTTAAGGAACATCTCAGAGGGAAGCTGTTGTGTAAGACTTTGTAGGCTTTGTGGCTCCGCGGTGGTTCTAGGAAATGAAATTCTGTATGGCGGCTCTGGTTCATGCCAGTGTTATCAACATTTCCAGCATGTTGTGTCCTCTACCCTCAAGAGAACGCTGCGTGTATCGCAGGCAATCACGGAGAGATGGAGAAACGGCAAAGAGGGAGCGCCATAAATATTTACTCAGAGGGGAACTGGAATGTACGAAATTGTGTTCTGATTACATTGACGTGCATTAAAAATTGATTCGAGTAATTTGGGGGAATGTCTGATTTACAAATCCCAATTGTGAGTTCTTTATGAATGATAAATTCTGGAGATTGTTCGTTAAACAGCATTGAACAGATATGATTGTTTTGTTTTTTCTCTCTAACTCAAGGGCTCCCAAGTTTACTGCTGTAAAAAAAGTGAAATAACTGCATAATTTATTTTTCAATTCGCTCAGTAAGATGGCTGGTGTCACTGTATTTTGATTTCTGGCTGAATACTTAAACACGCAGTTGGCACGCTAAACACTGAAAGCCTGACATTGTACTGATAACCTGTTCTCTTTATGAACATTATTTTTGGCAAAGAGATCCAAGCATTCATAAAAATTTTTTTTAAAGGGGTCATCCGGTGCCACATGCACTTTTACAAGCTGTCTGAACTGAAATGTGTGTTAGGACTGTGTGTACACAACCACCCTAGAATGACAAAGATCCGCCCAGTAGTTTTCCTTTAATTTAGTAAAATACTTTGCCCCTTCTCATATCGAGCCGTTCTCAGATGTCTGTCGTTGTGGCGTAATGACGAGAGAGGCCACTCCTGCAATAGTTGATAGACAGCAGTGTTTTAGCATAGACCCGTCCCGAGTGAACAAACTTACAAACTTTTCATTTGGACCCTAAAGCATCATATTAACTTGTGGAAAATGGGCATTGGATGACCCCTTTACAAAGTATGACATTTTTAAAGGAACACTCTTTTTTTGGAAATAGGCTCATTCTCCAACTCCCCCCGAGACCAAAAATGACCAACAAGTTTCGAAAATGACTGAATGGATTTCAAAACAATAAAACTCAACTTATTAACTCAGGGGGAGTTGGAGAATGAGCCTATTTCCAAAAAAAAGTGGAGTGTTCCTTTAAGAGTTTATATATATATGGGTCATTCTACAGAATTGGTGCAAACTGCTGTCCCACAACCAAAAACACATTTAAAAAGCATTTAATGGAGAAACTGCAGGCAAAAACACAGTTTTTTATGCACCTGTCAAGTTTGAGATTTGGGGCTTTTTGGTGTTGCATAAAGTGTTTTTTCAGACTAGTGGAAAGAAAACACCCAAAAGACACTGTTAAGTGTTTCTTTTATAGCACTTTATTTATTTGTGTCAATGGCGTTCAATTACAGTCCATATTTTTAAAGGCCGTTTTCTCAAAATAAGTTTTTTCTTCTACACTGAACCATAAATCTCCACTTCAGTAGCACTTACACACACCAAACTTTACATTTTTATTCCTGTCTGTATTCTGAAGGTTTTTACAGAGGGATTTGTTCATATACATTGATTTTATGCAACATTTTATTCCCCCCCAAAATAATAAAAAATACATTGTTTTCTGTCTGTTCTAAGTTTATTCTGAATTATGGAGTGACAATGAGATACCCAAAAATTCCTTCTGTAAAAAAATTTGACTCTAATATGTAAATAAAATTAAACAAGAATTTTGAAACTGACTTCTTCCAGTGTTTAGATTTTTGTACTAGAAATATATGCAAATTAGCGCATATTTCATTAAATGATGCCTCATATTGCAAATTAAACCTAACATTTAATAAAACTTGTAATACAAAAAATGTTTGCAATTATCAATGTAATTAATCAACTGGGTACTAGTGAAAATTATACTGAAAAAAAAAAAAATTATATATATATATATATATATATATATATATATATATATATATATATACTGTATATATATTATATTTTTTTTGTAAACCCTTATGTTTGAAATCACATTGATCAACTTTTTGCCTTTTACAAATAAAAGTTGGATTCAAAATACAACAAATCTTAGAAATGACACTTGAAATATTGGTAAAATTGCAATTGTTATTGATTTACCTCTGAAAACTTTTTAATAAAATAGCAAAAAAAATATTTACAAGGTAGCAAAATCTTTAATAGGTCAATGTAACCCTTCTTATTAAATGACATATTCCTGTGTTTCAGTAGTGACAAATTTGGGGAGAAGACAATTATTCCAAAGCTTTCTGAAAATACAATATGAGAATTAACTGCAAAATCCTAGAAATCTGTACCTTGGATATTATACAATTTGCATACATGCAAAATTTGTAGAAAAAAACTCATTTTTCAAGATGTTTCCAACTCTGACTTTGCACCAATTCTGTAGAATGGCCCACATGTGCTCTTCCCTAAACTGGAACATTTCTTTAGCAGAAACATGGTATTTGCAACACCAGCGTCATGGGTTCGATTCCTGGAAAATGCATGAATTGATCAAATGTATACAGTACCGTAAATGCATTAACGCAATGTGAGTCACATTGGATAAAAGCATCTTTTAAGTGCAATAAAGTATCATCTTTTATGAAAAAAAAAACTGCTTGCTAACTATAGTGATCAAACAAATTGCTGATGTGGAATCTATGTCTCGGATTCTTTTTCAAGAATTTGTCCAAACTTACCTAAAAGAAAATATCTGATGTTCTACCTAAATCAAAAGATCCTTCATACCATGCACTTACAGTTAGAATATATTTTCATTATGTGTTATATAAGTTGGCAAGAGGGGGATTGTTCACCTAACTTTTCTGAACTTTTAAAACTTTTCAGTCATAAATGAGTGCTCATTAGGACATTTTTCAGTGTTTTACCCAGCATAAATGAACAGGTAACTATAGTAACCAGGTTTTTCCTTTCCTCCAAACCATATCCTTTTATGCTTTTATACGTACATTTAACACCATTAAATGATTGTGCATTTCTAGAATCTTTCTGTGGAGAAATTGTCACAGATAGTTGCATAGAGGATCCGTAGAGGATTTATGCTTGACTTTTTCTGAACATAGTTTTTAAAGAGATTGAAGAAACTTTTATATAAACAGAGAGAAAAAAAAAAAAAATATATATATATATATATATATATTATCTGAAAGCTGAATAAATAAATTCCATTGATGTATGGTTTGTTAGGAAATGGACGATATTTGGCCAATATACAACTGTTTGAATATCTGGAATCTGAAATCAAAATATAGAGAAAATCGCCTTTAAAGTTGTCCAAATTAAGTTCTTAGTAATGCATATTACTAATGAAAAATTATATGATACAATTACAGTAGGAAATTAACAAAATATCCTAATGATTTTTGGCATAAAAGAAAAATCTGTCATTTTGACCCATACAACAATGTATTGTTGGTTATTGCTACAAATATATTGCTACTTTCAACTGGTTTTGTGGTCCAGGGTCACTAATTTAATTTCTAACCCAAGTTCACTTTAAAAATTAAGTCTTAGCAGCCATTACTCATCAAATTAATTTAACAAATTTACTTCAAGCTATATGAGATTCAACTTGATTATTTTAAGTCAATTTAATATTATTAAAGATGAAATGACTTGTACAGCCATGCATACAAATGTAAGGCAGGAACTAAACTTTTTAATTGAAATAGGAGATTTATTTTAAATTAGTTATTTTTAACGAGCTGGCTCAACCGTTGACAGATCTGAACGATTCCTCAGCGAATCGCTGTGAATAAACGCATTGGTCAAAAAGTGTGTGAACCCTGAACATTGGGAGATTTGACATGCAAAAAATCATAACTACAGCAACAAAGTACAAAAGAAAGATTAATTATGCACTTTGATTAAAAGCGAGCAGAGAACTGTACTAAAGCATGATTGTATTTAAAATAACTGAATATCTTAGCAGGACACCAGCTCGGAGGAAACAATGCTGATTAGTGCGCAGGCAATGTACATTTACATATTCAATTTTAATTCTCTTAATGCGAATTAACACTCAGACAGACAACGGGTGGCATAATTTTCCCTTTAAAAAACTTAATGGTGCCGCAAGACGAACGCTGAAAGGCCTGCGTGTAACAAAATAATAATTTTACTAAGGCTTGCGTGCTGAAGAACACAGGCATTCACCCTCTGCCATTTACATTTTTCAAAAGCATGTGCCTTTCAAAGCCGCCGCTCTTCAGAATGCTGTCATATAAAAATCATCATTCACTAAGTAAACACAAACAAAAGAGCCACAAGATCAACAAACATGAAAAGCAAGGCAGGAAAAGGTAATGCACGTCGTTTTTTCTTGCCTTTGATCAGCCGCAAAATGCATTTCCCTAATGTCCCCGTCGATGGTTTTCTCTTTGTGTGTGCACAGGTTTGCTGACATTCACAGGAGCGACGCCAAACAGGAATCATCCATCAGCCCCCACACATTTGTGTCCATCCTCTCATTTCAGAGCTAAAGATATCAGCCGCCCCTCTCCCCGTCACCCTCAAACAGGAAATGGAATCCGTGCGCCATGGTTGCAGTCAGTCAAGCGTCTCCACCGTCACACGCAGGTCATCGAGTCCCAGCGGTCGCCATCGTCTCACAGCTGGGGACACGCAACATTTTCAATCAAACCTTGACATAACTGAACTGTTTAAGTTTTGATCTCAAAACACATTAGCTAGGAGAACATTTCACTCGCTTTCCAAGTTAAACCGACAGAGGAGACTGTACCTTTCAACTAAGATTACATAAGTTCCTCGCGAAGGCGAGGCGGTTGCGTAAGAACGATCTCGAAGGACCCCGACTGCGTCTTCGGAGCAAGGACGTGTCGTCGATGAAAGGCCAAGGATGTGCAGAGACCTTTAACTAAACAGCAGAGTTCGGTCTCGCTGTAAAAGGACGCATTTTCCTATGAAATTGCAGCAGATGACTGATGTATCCTGTAGATTTGACCTCACGCG